>NW_011499989.1:532641-543234 GCF_000495115.2 Populus euphratica
CTTTACGTTAATATTTCATCTCAAAGTTCTCATCTTCTTCTTCTTCTTTTTCTTTATTATTATTATTATTATTGCTGTTATTACTATTATTGTTGTTGTTGTTGCTATTGTTATTGCTGTTGTATTATTGTTATTTATAATTTGTATAATTAACCTCTATGTGGTTCGACCCCGGTTTTATCGGGTTATTTATTACTTTGATACTTCTACACTTGAAAGAAGATATCAATCTTTTTATCGTGTCACCCATTTACAAAACATGATTGTCAGTGAATCCATTTGTTATACACTGTAAATGACCAACTATGGATAAGACATCCTTGACGAGACATTAGCAAACAACACTTTTTCCTTAGTAAATTGTACTAATAAAAATACAGCTTTTACATTGACAAATATTCTGTCTATGTAAATCAATATTCTGGTGTTATTTTTTCTTGTACTATCTAGTTTTAAATTCTTAGGTTAGTACTGAGAAGAATTTATTAACAATAAAGGAGTACCTTTAAAATCATGCTAAAAATTTAATCTCAATTAACACACAAATTTGTTTGAGGATATCTTTATATTTTTATGTGTTTAATTACTTTCACAGAGATATTTAAATTTGAATCTTATAACTGTGGTGGGATATATATACATATGAAAAACAATAAAATACAGATAAATTTTTTCTACGCCGTATCTATATTTTTCATAAAAGATAATTATTTAAAATTTATGAGATTTACATATACCATATATAAAGATTGAGTTCGGCGTTATAAATTATTTTTTTTTCCATATACGAAATACAAAATATAAATTTGTAAAATTCAATTTATCCGATCTACAATATTTCTCAGTTTATTTCAAATGATTTTCAAGAGTTTTAAACAATTTTTATGCTAGTACTTCACAAAGACAAGGATTTTTTTTTTCCCATGTCTTTCCAACATGTATTATTTAATTATATGTAATTTTTAATTATATTTACTAGATTATTTTTAAATGAGATAATTTGAATGCTTATTGAATTAATGTTTGATATTTAAAATCGAATAATCTTGTATACATTTTTAAAATTAATAATTAAATTAGTTATTTTTTCATTTTTAAAATTACTTTAGATAAGTAAAAATTAGGATTAAAATTGATTTCTCATTTATGAATAATTAATAGATAATAGTTAGAGTATGTGTATATTGAAACTCATAGTCTTATGGCATTTTTTGCGAGAAGACATTAGACAAGGACGATAAACACTTAGTTGAGCAGGTAAAATATGAGACCAAAATATATGAGGTTTATAAAACAAATTACTAAGATATACTTAAATACATTTAATTCATAGAAATTCTTAATCAAGTTGAATAATGAACATAAAAAAAGAAGTCACACTATATTTATTGATCTACTAAGTTTTATTAATATTTAAAATGATGTTCTTTATGATTATCTCTATCTTTAGCTTTCATTTTTCTTCTAAATTCAGAGTAACACCATAGTTTAATTTTATTTTACATTTAATGTTCTGATTGATTCACTCATAAAATATGTAACATAAATAAAAATATTATACTTTTTATTTGTTTCTATAACTAACACGTGGACAAAAATACCTTTGAATCAATATATTATAACAATTTAAAAAGGAATGACTTATGGCATTGATCATTTAGTCACATTTTATTTTATAATATTACAGTACTGACCCTCCTATAATTTTTTTTTTACTTTACTTGAATTCTTTAAAAAATTATAGTTTACATCAATAATACAAGACAAACACCCACATATATTAATTTAAACAAAATTCTTCTCTCAGTTTCTCTCTTTTCATGCAACCATCATCATTCAAATTGTGCCCATTTTCATAACCAAACCCTGCAATTTTTCCTGTAGAACTCTAATTCTTCCTTTAAAGCTCAATGATTTGTTAATGATGCGTATTCAATGATTTCGTCGAATATTGTTAATATCATCACGATCCCCTCACCATTTCTCCACTTCTCAATCCTTCTCCACTCAATATCTCATCGATCTCTTTGAGCTCATTCAGCAAAGAAAATGGCTGTCCTTTTTAACTAGGCCTTCTTCAATCACTCGAAATGGCTGCCCTTTTTAACTAGACCTTCTTCAAAAACTCGAAATGGCTGCCCATTTCCCTCAAAAGCAAAGGATATGACTTGCCTTTGTCTTGACAAAACAAGCATCATAACAAATCATAATTTAGTGTAACTAAGAGAAGAGTGGAGACTTGCTTTTTTAGCTTTTAACTAGGGAGATAAATGGGGCTGTGTTGATGAGAAAGTTTTTGAATTGATGATGTAGGTTTTGCGTAATCATTGTTTTTGGGCAAGGTGTACTCAGATGAACTTCAAAATTCATTCTTAATTTCATCAATATTGATTATTGCAGTCTAAGCAGATTAATTTCATGTAAAATATTTTTTCTCATATGGTTGAGAATATTAGCTTCATCATTTGCATATTATCGGTTGGAGAAAGGGAGGAGAGTGGTGACCAGGGTTTGTTTTTTAAAAATAATTAATAACAAGATTGTAATATTTAATATAAAGATTTTTTAGTCATTAAATTGAAATTATATAATGATAGTTCTATAAATTTTTTGTTGATATTTTGTTTTGCTGAGAATTTAAAGGGTTATATAATTTTAAACACTGCTTTCATCTTGAATGTAAATTGTAATTCCTAAAAAAATAAAGGTAAAATTAAAATAAATCAACTAAATTATAGGAATATCAATGTAATTGATCCATTTTTTACTTGAAATAAATGGCTAAAAGGTAGTAGTAGTTTGAAAAAGAAAAAACATTAGTCATGAGGTATATTAAACAATGATGTATTTTTATTTCGACTATAATTATAAAATCTTAACTTGTTCGGTAAATCAATTTGAAACTTAGCCAAGCTATAATTTGGATTTGCCTGAATTGAAAAAAATAATAAGCATTCAACCTGACTCAATTAGAAACCTAGATAGACCAGTAAACTAGTCGTGATTTTTAACTTGTTGATTTTTTAGTTTTGAAAAATAAATAATAAAAAAATATTATTTTAATTTTTTTAAAAATAACTTTTTAGGGATAATTTGGATTGACCATCTAAATCCATATTTCAAGTCTTATTCCGAGTAATCTCTCTGGTCAGGTTTTATTATAGTTTTGAGAAAAAGTTTAAGTTTTTATATATAATTAAAAATTGTTAAAGAGTGATACCATAGAAACGAATCTTTCATATAAATGGTCTTACAAATATATGTAGCCACTGTTTTATTCATAGTATACTAATTATTTAAAATTCACATGTACACATTTTGCAATTTTTCAATTGATCAATCTTCAATTTTATAAAAGTTTAGTATGAAAAATCTGAATTTGGATCCTCGCATGTTCTCGTAGTAGCATGATTGGTCATGTTTCAAATCTAACCACTGATTTTGAATTCAATAATATAAATTAGGTGAGAGAATGAGTTAAATTGTTACCTTTTCCTTTATGCACTAAATCGTGTCCATTCAATTTAAATTCAATGATTTGGATTTAACAAAAATTACAAAAAATTTCTTAACATAATACGAGAGGATCTTGATCCAAAAGCATGTTCACTATAAGACTTTAAAGTTTTAGCGATGGACTCTTTCTATTAGTGTGAGATTTAGACTCCGTTGGCAACTTTTTTATTGATTAAATCACCGACAGGAAGCATCTTTCGGCATCTCTTTTGTTGGTATTCCTACATTCCGTTGCTAACTCTATTAGAAAAAAATAATGCTGATAGTTTTATTGATAGAAAATGTGTATAAAAAAATTCCCACTTAAAACATATTGACGAATTTATTTTATTAGTAATTGTGGTATATCTAGTAAATATTTCTCAATTTTAGATAAAATACTGATAGAATATATCTATTGGTGACAACATAAGTGATTATGGCATTTCTAGTAAATATTTTTCAACTCTTGGTAAAATGCCAACAGAATATATCCGTCAGTGACAATGTCAAGGATTGTGGTATTTTTAGTAAATATTTTTCAACTCTCTGTAAAATACTGATGGATACATTCCATTTGTAAATCTGTCAGTGGGTATTTTTAATTATTTTTTTAAATTATTTAGAATAAATAATATAAAATTATATAAATTAATAGTAAAAAACCAATTATGTAAATAAAATTTTATTAAACATCAAAAATTAAAAAATAAAAGTTAAATAATATTAATTACAAATTGAATGTGTTTCTAAAAAAATATTAAATTAGCACAATGACGAAGCTAGAGGAGGAGGGGGCTGGTTGTTTCCAGGACCGTTTGGCCAAAAAAAGGATGCATATGTATCACCACTCTATGATGCCATGTTCATGATCATTTGACGAAGTTGTTCATAATTTGCCAATAGTTGCTCGTATTTCTCAGTGAGATGAGCCGTGTGAGCCATGCTTTTATTCATAATTCACTGATAGTTACTTGTATTTTTTGGTGAGATGAACCGTGTGTTGCTGCAAGGCCACGAAGTCCTTTGGGTGCAAAATATAGATTGGGAGCTCCCAACAGTTGAGACATTACGAGCTATTTGCAAGTTCTCGGTTGTAGTGTTAGAGAGCCCGTACACTTGATTTTTTTTTGTCCACTTGACTATCCTAGCTCCATACACAAATCTGGATCGACATTGGATGAGTCGAAGGATTGTCCCTATATCACTTCCTGAACCAGCTATTATAGGTCTCCTAAAAATTAAAAAAGAAATCATCATATCCAATTCAATAAAAAATAATAACTTACGAAATAAAATGGTTGAACGAACATACCACAAAGTGTTGAGCGAGGTTGTTAATGAACTGTTGCACCCCCAATTGGTGTTTTCGACTCTGCACGTACGTCTCTATAAACAACTCCATTAGGCTTAGCTCACGTCCAAGAGACGTAGCCTATAAGGAAAAAAATTAATTAAGTAACAACAAATTATTTAAAGATATATTTTATTTAAATTAATCTTACCATCTCTTGTGCATATGCAACAAATGAGACAAAGTTGCAGTGTGTGTTGTCACCGAACCATTAATTTGCAGGTTTCTGTTGTCAGCACCAGACTATGAGCGCGGTGTGAACTGCTTAAATACATTTAATTCATAGAAATTCTTAATCAAGTTGAATAATGAACATAAAAAAAGAAGTCACACTATATTTATTGATCTACTAAGTTTTATTAATATTTAAAATGATGTTCTTTATGATTATCTCTATCTTTAGCTTTCATTTTTCTTCTAAATTCAGAGTAACACCATAGTTTAATTTTATTTTACATTTAATGTTCTGATTGATTCACTCATAAAATATGTAACATAAATAAAAATATTATACTTTTTATTTGTTTCTATAACTAACACGTGGACAAAAATACCTTTGAATCAATATATTATAACAATTTAAAAAGGAATGACTTATGGCATTGATCATTTAGTCACATTTTATTTTATAATATTACAGTACTGACCCTCCTATAATTTTTTTTTTACTTTACTTGAATTCTTTAAAAAATTATAGTTTACATCAATAATACAAGACAAACACCCACATATATTAATTTAAACAAAATTCTTCTCTCAGTTTCTCTCTTTTCATGCAACCATCATCATTCAAATTGTGCCCATTTTCATAACCAAACCCTGCAATTTTTCCTGTAGAACTCTAATTCTTCCTTTAAAGCTCAATGATTTGTTAATGATGCGTATTCAATGATTTCGTCGAATATTGTTAATATCATCACGATCCCCTCACCATTTCTCCACTTCTCAATCCTTCTCCACTCAATATCTCATCGATCTCTTTGAGCTCATTCAGCAAAGAAAATGGCTGTCCTTTTTAACTAGGCCTTCTTCAATCACTCGAAATGGCTGCCCTTTTTAACTAGACCTTCTTCAAAAACTCGAAATGGCTGCCCATTTCCCTCAAAAGCAAAGGATATGACTTGCCTTTGTCTTGACAAAACAAGCATCATAACAAATCATAATTTAGTGTAACTAAGAGAAGAGTGGAGACTTGCTTTTTTAGCTTTTAACTAGGGAGATAAATGGGGCTGTGTTGATGAGAAAGTTTTTGAATTGATGATGTAGGTTTTGCGTAATCATTGTTTTTGGGCAAGGTGTACTCAGATGAACTTCAAAATTCATTCTTAATTTCATCAATATTGATTATTGCAGTCTAAGCAGATTAATTTCATGTAAAATATTTTTTCTCATATGGTTGAGAATATTAGATTCATCATTTGCATATTATCGGTTGGAGAAAGGGAGGAGAGTGGTGACCAGGGTTTGTTTTTTAAAAATAATTAATAACAAGATTGTAATATTTAATATAAAGATTTTTTAGTCATTAAATTGAAATTATATAATGATAGTTCTATAAATTTTTTGTTGATATTTTGTTTTGCTGAGAATTTAAAGGGTTATATAATTTTAAACACTGCTTTCATCTTGAATGTAAATTGTAATTCCTAAAAAAATAAAGGTAAAATTAAAATAAATCAACTAAATTATAGGAATATCAATGTAATTGATCCATTTTTTACTTGAAATAAATGGCTAAAAGGTAGTAGTAGTTTGAAAAAGAAAAAACATTAGTCATGAGGTATATTAAACAATGATGTATTTTTATTTCGACTATAATTATAAAATCTTAACTTGTTCGGTAAATCAATTTGAAACTTAGCCAAGCTATAATTTGGATTTGCCTGAATTGAAAAAAATAATAAGCATTCAACCTGACTCAATTAGAAACCTAGATAGACCAGTAAACTAGTCGTGATTTTTAACTTGTTGATTTTTTAGTTTTGAAAAATAAATAATAAAAAAATATTATTTTAATTTTTTTAAAAATAACTTTTTAGGGATAATTTGGATTGACCATCTAAATCCATATTTCAAGTCTTATTCCGAGTAATCTCTCTGGTCAGGTTTTATTATAGTTTTGAGAAAAAGTTTAAGTTTTTATATATAATTAAAAATTGTTAAAGAGTGATACCATAGAAACGAATCTTTCATATAAATGGTCTTACAAATATATGTAGCCACTGTTTTATTCATAGTATACTAATTATTTAAAATTCACATGTACACATTTTGCAATTTTTCAATTGATCAATCTTCAATTTTATAAAAGTTTAGTATGAAAAATCTGAATTTGGATCCTCGCATGTTCTCGTAGTAGCATGATTGGTCATGTTTCAAATCTAACCACTGATTTTGAATTCAATAATATAAATTAGGTGAGAGAATGAGTTAAATTGTTACCTTTTCCTTTATGCACTAAATCGTGTCCATTCAATTTAAATTCAATGATTTGGATTTAACAAAAATTACAAAAAATTTCTTAACATAATACGAGAGGATCTTGATCCAAAAGCATGTTCACTATAAGACTTTAAAGTTTTAGCGATGGACTCTTTCTATTAGTGTGAGATTTAGACTCCGTTGGCAACTTTTTTATTGATTAAATCACCGACAGGAAGCATCTTTCGGCATCTCTTTTGTTGGTATTCCTACATTCCGTTGCTAACTCTATTAGAAAAAAATAATGCTGATAGTTTTATTGATAGAAAATGTGTATAAAAAAATTCCCACTTAAAACATATTGACGAATTTATTTTATTAGTAATTGTGGTATATCTAGTAAATATTTCTCAATTTTAGATAAAATACTGATAGAATATATCTATTGGTGACAACATAAGTGATTATGGCATTTCTAGTAAATATTTTTCAACTCTTGGTAAAATGCCAACAGAATATATCCGTCAGTGACAATGTCAAGGATTGTGGTATTTTTAGTAAATATTTTTCAACTCTCTGTAAAATACTGATGGATACATTCCATTTGTAAATCTGTCAGTGGGTATTTTTAATTATTTTTTTAAATTATTTAGAATAAATAATATAAAATTATATAAATTAATAGTAAAAAACCAATTATGTAAATAAAATTTTATTAAACATCAAAAATTAAAAAATAAAAGTTAAATAATATTAATTACAAATTGAATGTGTTTCTAAAAAAATATTAAATTAGCACAATGACGAAGCTAGAGGAGGAGGGGGCTGGTTGTTTCCAGGACCGTTTGGCCAAAAAAAGGATGCATATGTATCACCACTCTATGATGCCATGTTCATGATCATTTGACGAAGTTGTTCATAATTTGCCAATAGTTGCTCGTATTTCTCAGTGAGATGAGCCGTGTGAGCCATGCTTTTATTCATAATTCACTGATAGTTACTTGTATTTTTTGGTGAGATGAACCGTGTGTTGCTGCAAGGCCACGAAGTCCTTTGGGTGCAAAATATAGATTGGGAGCTCCCAACAGTTGAGACATTACGAGCTATTTGCAAGTTCTCGGTTGTAGTGTTAGAGAGCCCGTACACTTGATTTTTTTTTGTCCACTAGACTATCCTAGCTCCATACACAAATCTGGATCGACATTGGATGAGTCGAAGGATTGTCCCTATATCACTTCCTGAACCAGCTATTATAGGTCTCCTAAAAATTAAAAAAGAAATCATCATATCCAATTCAATAAAAAATAATAACTTACGAAATAAAATGGTTGAACGAACATACCACAAAGTGTTGAGCGAGGTTGTTAATGAACTGTTGCACCCCCAATTGGTGTTTTCGACTCTGCACGTACGTCTCTATAAACAACTCCATTAGGCTTAGCTCACGTCCAAGAGACGTAGCCTATAAGGAAAAAAATTAATTAAGTAACAACAAATTATTTAAAGATATATTTTATTTAAATTAATCTTACCATCTGTTGTGCATATGCAACAAATGAGACAAAGTTGCAGTGTGTGTTGTCACCGAACCATTAATTTGCAGGTTTCTGTTGTCAGCACCAGACTATGAGCGTCGTGTGAACTGCTCAAATGTCACGTATTCAATACATTGTGGCCAAATATCTTCCAACATGTGCAGCGGTTTGAAATCCCCCCAACCTACCACATCGTTCCAGCCTTAGTGACATTTATCTCTCGTGTTTTTTTTTGTCTTTTTTTGTACTTCATACCAAAAATCATGCAACCAATTTCTATAGTGATAAATTAGATTTTAAAACATAATTTTTAAAAAGAAAATATTATATTGTGTTCAATGTTACCTAGTTGCTGCGTGATTTTCCCACGCCCTCCTCACAACATTGTCATGCGTGGTGTCCCTGTCGAATTTGTGCTATGTATAAGTAATTTATTTAAAATAAAAATAATAATTTATTTATAATTATATTAATAATTTATTAAAAATAAGCTGGGAATTAGAAATTAACACCAACCTCAAATTGGTCAAACCATGCATTGATATTTAGTATTCATTTAGGATGTCTGGATAGCTGACTATATTGAAATAATAGAATCTCCATCAATGATTTAAATGCCGATAATATTACTGGGTGGCCTCAATATTTGTGAACATGAAAATAAAATAAATTAATAAATATTGATTAGTCGTTTATAAATTATGTTATAATTAAAAAAAGAAGCTAAAATCAAAACAAACTTACATTGAAAGGTCATCCTTTCATCGTACCTCGTACTTGTAGGTGAATTGATTCCGCTGTAAAGGCACATCACCTCTGCTCTGTGAAACCGCGTTGGAAGAGGCAGCATCGGTAAATGGTGCAAGTGTCTCTTCTTGATTGACACCTAAGGAAATGTCATCCTCGCTGCTAGAAGAACTAGCTGCGACAATAAATGAGCGACAAGCTGTTGGTTTTGTTCTACACATCTACACAATTTTATACTACTTAATTAAATCCAATTGTTAAAAAAATTCAGCAGCATCTCCCCTACACTAGAGACTACTCAAAATTTTCAAACTAGCAAATATTGACAATAGCCATAACCAATTTTCCCCATTCAAAAATCTTGTATATAACCTAACATCTATGCAAATAACAATTAAAATTAATGGAAATAATTAAACATATATCATGAAATAATATAGTAAAATTAAGACAAAATAATTAAATTTATCCCTATATATTCAATTAGTCATTACAAGGTAAATTCAACAATAAAAATTAAAATTAAAGAAAATACTTAAATACATATCATGCAATAATAGAGTAAAACTGAGATAAACAATTAAATTTATTCCTATATATTCAATTACTAATTACAAAGTAAATTCAACAATAACAATTAAAATGTGACAAGGTATCCCAATTATTATGGCAATACAAACAACAAAATATATTGAAAAAAATAGAAAATAAAAACTACAGACTTTAGGAATGAAAATGTTTACCTTAATAATGTGTTTATTTTAAGACTTTATCCATATTATAAAAATACACCAAAACAAAAAAAAATAACAAAAATAAAAATATCTAAATAAAAAATTACATGAAAAAAAATGCTTTACACATTGCTTCATAGTTAATTAGAATATTCTTCTTCTTCGTTATTAATTGAATATTCATCACCTTCATCACAATTTTTAATATGGATATCATCATCATTTTCATCGATATTTGCTTATCCGCTAGAGCTCAAAATATCATTCAACTCCTCTGCATCAACATCAACAAGACTGTCATTAAAAA
>NW_011499989.1:543565-555998 GCF_000495115.2 Populus euphratica
ATACTTTTTATTTTGATACTTCTTTTATGGACATCTAATACTACTTCCAATAAAATTTCTAGGAATAGATATTGCGAAATTAATAAAACCCTGAACCTTGTTACAATAATTCATCCTTTATAATCCTTGAGGTGAATCTTGATACATCCATGAATGATCATTCATGGCTTTTATCGAACCTCTATAAAATTATAATGACAACATGTATTAATTAACTATGTTAGATAAATAAATTTGCAAAAATATTGGTTTACCTTGAGATTATCCAACAAGCTATCTACAACTTCTCATAAATATTCATTATTAATTATCAATGTCCATAGAAATTTATTCATATAAATTTATGGAAATTACAACTCCGCAATAGCATTGACAAAAATTCAAACAGAGTTGTTAAACAAGCTATTAATTATTTTACCATAACATATGTAATTCGATAATTTAACAAAGTTTCAACAATTTACAAACAAATATAATTTTATAAAATCTAAAACAAACCATAATAAGTACAAAATTATACATTCATACTACAAGTTTATTTAAGAAATAACAATAAACATGTACATACATTAACAAAATACATATACTAAAAAACAATAAAATTAATATTAAAATATTAAAATAAAAAAGATAGATTTACTTCCAAAAAATGATAAAATCCACAATAAATCAGAATATAGATATTGTGACCACAAAACTAAAAGAAATATAACTTGTGTTGAGAAGAGAGAGGTTTTTTTAAGGGGTGGTTGTTCAGTTTGGGAAGGGAGGGAAGAGTTGGGATGAGGAAGAAGAAGGAGAAATAGGGGAGGAGAGGAACGGTAGAGTAGCAATATACTAACTTTTACTAAGGAAATAACCAACAAACTCATTCTGTCGGTGATGTCATCGACAATTCTAAAGGTAAATTGGTCACGTTACTATAAGGAGATCCCGGTTTGAATCCCTTAATGATTCCGTTAGCAATTTTGATGGTGAATTGGTCACATCACTGTACAGAGATCTCGGTTTGAATCCCTCAGTAATTCTTGTGGTAAAATCGCTGACAAAAACTTCCACATCAGTGAACTGTATTTTTTTTTAATTCTGAATATTTCATCTGTAATTTCATTGGTATATACCGATTGTAGTATTTTGTTGGTATATACTGACTGAATTACGGAAAAAATAGTGTCTGATTTTGTTGGTATATACTGACTGAATTACAGACAAAATAATATCCGTCAATAATTATCTTTGCAATTTACTGATAGAATTATTGCGTTGATGATTCTGTTGATGTTAAACGAATTTCTGGTAATGGTTGATTAATCTATATGCATTATTTACACAATGTTTTATATAATTATGTGATTGAAATTGATTTTCAAAGCATGTTTGGAATGTAAAAACATCAATTTGATTTTTTTTAATTATTTTGATATATTGATACTAAAAATATTAAACAAAGTTTAAAAAGATATCAAATTAATTATTTTTTAGTTGAAGTAATTTTTTTATATATAAAACCACTTGCATTACATCACCAAATATTAAACAAATTATATTTACAACAAATGGTCTAAAACAAAAGTCATGGGTAGTTCCAAGTTGATTAGAATTCATCTAAAATAATATTATTTTAAAATTTTTTATTTTCTAGAAGGCTGAAAGAATGTTGTTATAATTTAACTTATTGTATCAACTAGATCTTACCAAATTAACTTTTTAATTTAGTTAGATATAAAACTCTGCCGGCCATGTCACATATTTGCAAATTATTAAGTTTTAAAACAACGATAGGTGTGGTAAACATTTTATTATTAACGGGACCATTAATGATCCTTTATTTTTATTTAGACTACCTCATTAAGATTAACAGTGAAAATGGACACCAAGCCGTGACAATATAGCGAAGAAAGAGACCCAAGGATGGACCACCCATTACATTATTAATAAAATCGTTCACAAATCATTCATGCATGACTCCTCAGGAAATAAAGTCATTCTATATGTGTGAAAATCCATCATGGAAAGAAACTCATCAGCCAATGCAAATAAAATTATTTTTATTGCTACAGTTCTGCTCACATTTTACTTTGAGACGGGAGGGAAGGGGCTGCCCCCTTGAAGCGTTTAAAACCTAGCAAGAAACTAAGCCTTGTTCCAGTTTTGACTCTTTTTACTTAGCTTCAAAAGAAACTTCAGCCGCAATAACCTAGCAAGATCTTGTTAGGGTTTTGCATTTAAATTGAAAAATATCGCAAAATCAAATAGATTGGTTCAATTTAGAGGTTTAGTTTCCCAATGTTTTTGTTATGGAATTTTTATTTATCTATTTTTTTTCAATTTAAAGTTTTGATTGAAAAAAAAAAAAGATGGAAAGAAAGAAAAGGGAATGAGAAAGAGGAAAAGATGGGGAAAGAGAATTTCTAATATATTATACGTAACTTAGTTATTTTATCTGATTTTTTTTAATAAAGCTATAAAATATAATTGTTAATAAAACAAAATCAAAATTATCAACAACGCAAATGGACAATAAGCCATGACGATATGGTGAAGAAACAGACCAAAGGAAGGACCACCCTTTACATTAATAATAGTATGGTTATTAATTTGATTGAGAGTGCATCTCTAAATCATCATCCATGACACCTAAGGAAGGACCACCACCACATTATTACAATCTGATGATGATTGCCAGATATATTTATTGAAGAATATGCTTAATTTTTCTCATGTTCTGCTTGCACAACTTAAAATCTCTAAAGCATATACATTGTAAAAAATATTGTGATATATATATTAAAAAATAATATAAATTATATATAATGAAAAATAATATTAAATATAATTATTATCGTTTTAATTGGAAGTAAAGTGAAATGAAAATGAGAATTGAAAAGGTTTATATGTTATAAGGATAAGATTAGATTTTTTTTTTTAAGAAATGTTGAAAGAGTAAGTTAATGTTAAAAAAATTGCAAAAATCTTTGCTTATTCTCCATTAGCCGCCAATTTGAGGGTGAGACTTTAAGGGAATAAAGGTTATTAATAACAAAAGATGTGACGCATTCAGGTACAACTAGTGCAATTAATTAATAATAATAAATTATCAAAATACAATTTTGATTTATTTTTTATTCAATAATAATAATTATATTTCTGAGTTTGCTTGTAAATTAACTTAGACTAATTTTTTTATTTGAATGATATATTAAAAGCGCACTCTTGATCATGTCGGCTAGTATATTTCGAAAAATATAATAAATTCTTTTAGGTGTTCATATTAAGATTTATTATTTATCATTATTTAAATCATCAAATTATTTAATTTCTTTTTAGACATAACTAAATCTTAAGCAAGATTTTCTTATTTATCTATTTATTAATTTGATAGTTGTTGAGAGTAAAAAAAGTATTTTAAGGTTCAAATAAAAATGATGTGATTCAAATTACACTAAAGAATCCCTTAGAAGTTTTAGTTGGACTAATTAATTACAAGATAAAAAAATAAAAATTTAAAGATATATTCAATGAGTTTATTTAAAATATTTAGCTAAGGTGAATTTCAAGAAAACTACATCTTTAACAAGTAAATATCATATTTTAGTTAATCTAATTTATATGCAAGAGGTGCTTGATCTATTTATAACAAGGACCTAATTATTTTGCAATGGTTGGCTAATGAATTTCAAAATTATAGGTGATTTTAGGTTTTTAATTTTTTTTACTAATGCATAGTTTTACTAACCATTTGATTGGGCTAAAATTTTATTTTTAAACGTTTCCTTCTATGTTAGTTTAAAATTTTAGAGCAATCGAATATCAACATAACTTTACAATAAGGTTCAAAAGCTATTATGCAGTAATTGTACTAGCTTCCTTGTTGATTCAAGATTCTTTTTTTTTTCCTTTCGTTTAGAATTCTTATACCATAAAAACATAAAAACAAATGTGAAAATGAAAGAAAACATATATTTGCTAATTCAAATACCTAATAGTCAACATTTAAGGATATGAGTCAATATTCAAGCCTATTTTAGGCAAAACCCAATAAATAGGATCAAAGCCTAATTTATCATTTATCATTTATCATTCATCATCTATTATATCTAATGCATTTATTTTAAAAGTAAAGATTGGGCCATGTTGTCAGATCTAGATCTCAAATCATTATTCCAAGTTTAATGATTATTTTTCTTTTTATAAGAAAACAAATACTTGTTTAAGCCAAATTTTCTAAGAACACAATAAATATTTTTATCATTAAAAATAAATATAATATAATTTATCTTAGATAGAATGCTTTAAGGTGATGTTTATCTTTTTTTAGTATAACTAACCATTTACCTAGAATTAACTCTTAAAACTATTTGGGGTTTTTAGTTATTATAAAACTAGAAGTCAACTTCTTTTTTATTTTTTATGCATAGTTCACTAATATGTCCTTTGCGACACTCATAAATCAAAGAAGTTAAGGATGAAACTAGATTTCAAATTAATTTATCAAACTCAAACTTGTGTGGATCTATATAACCTGATGTGAAGGATTTTACACATGGCGTTGCTATCCTATACAACCAACTCTTGGCTGCTTCCAGGATTTTATATGTGTGCTTTAGGTTTGGTGAGCTCGTCATAATTATCTAGATTCATTTTTATAGAGAAAATATTCCTTGAAAGGTTGATTTTTAATACACTTTTACACAACAAAGAGCCTTTTATTTGGTAGGAACAACCTTTATTCTCGAAGGCTCGCACAACTTCCTCTTGTTATGGTTTTTTTCACTCAAGATTGTTCGAGTGGGTCTCCAAAAGGAAAGAGTGAGGCTCTAAAAGGGAACAATGGTGATGGTGACTCTTATTGTTGTGGTAATGAATTGCTACTTCTTTGCTTTTTATTTTTGAACATAAAAGACCCAGTCCAATAGTATTCCTTTCTACTTTCTTGCATGCCATCTTCTCATATTCTTTTAGAAACTGAAGTACGTATGCGATAGGTGGGGGGCATATTATTAGAAACTGAAGTACGTATGCGATAGGTTGTAAAATAATGTGTTGTAAAATAGGGAAACCAATAGCATAATGTGTTGTAAAATAAGAATGATTTTGATTTGTTCTTGAGTAGTTAGAAAAACCTTTAACAGTGCTTTCATTTATTAGGCTATCTAGTGGAGATCAATAAGAGTGGATGTACATGTGATAGGAAGATCAATTACCTTAGCTTTTATTATATATATATATATATATATATATATATATAATTAGGAGTTGCTAGGACGCATATGGGATACAAGTAGTATATGCTTTAGGGCTAAATTTGTAAATTACTTATTAAAAGCTAATAAAAAACCATTTTAAATTATTTTTTATTTGAAAAATAAGATGTTTTTTTAATCAGCTAATATGTCAACCAAGACTAAGACTAAGTCTTTTTATCTCATTGATCTTAAGAGCGCACTCTTCACATTAGCTTGATGTATTTAGAGAAATATAATAAATTCTTTTATGCCATTTGAGTTGATTGAATCACTACTTAAAAGGCTCGTATACGGGAATTTAAAGTTTGGAATAGTCTCCACTTGCTTATTTAACTTCCTTTTGCTATCTGAATTAATCTTTTAAATTGGGTTACAAGCAAAATCAAACAATTAGATTTATTGCATATTGAAACTACATTACCCATTTATCCTTCTAATTTATTAACTTATTATATTTGTCAAATTTATCTATATAGTCTTTTGTCTCGTATCTTTTTGTCATGAGGTTTTAAGATAAATAATAATAAAATAATCCTCAGATAACACTATAGATAGCCTATAGCTCCTCTCATGAAATATCGTAGATTAATATATTATTTATTTGAGTTTTTGAAGTATTTTTTACTTTAGTTATTGACTTTATTTTTTAATTTTTTTTATTATTCCATGTTATATTGATTTGACTTGATAATTTATTTGTTATCATGTTCTTACAGTGTCAAAAAAGCATCCCAACAACAAATTAATACTCAATTTTGCACAATAAAATTCAATTTTTTTGCTTATAAAATTAAAACTATGAAGACCAAATTTGGCATTAAAGAAAAAAACATGTTTTTTTTGCTTTTTCATGAGGTGTTTTTTTCTTAAAAAATTATACCCAAATTTATCTTCTTTTTGTTTTTTAAGTTTTAATCCTTGTTTATTAATGTTTACATATTTCAGTTTTACATTTTGTATGATTTACATTCAAATTATTTGATTTTTTAGAAATAAGAAAGAGAGAGAGAGTTGCTGAAAAACATGAGAGGAGCGAGAGAGTTTCTAGTATGTCACATTTTAAAAATAAAAATAAAAATATGATTTTTTTGTTAATAGGTTTCATTTAAGTATTTTTTATCCATCATCTTGCACGAAAAAAAAATCAATGCTCTGTATTGGTTTTTTAACTAGGGTGAATATTTTTATTTTTTAATATATTAAAGATTTTTTTTATGGTAGATATAGACTTATTAAGGTTTGTATGGTCTTTCTTTAATGTTTTCAACTAAAAAAAAGTAGATTTTTTTATCAACACTAATCTCATAATTTTTAAAATTAATTATTATATAAGTTCTTATAATCCTAAAATTTATAAGATTTAAACCGATAACTTCTAAAATACAAATATAAAATATAAAAATTAAACTAAGCCACTCAAAGTTAAAATGATTTTTTTTTATCTAAAAGGTTACTGCTTAGTTTTCCGGGAACTTCCTAACTCACATATGATGGATGGTCGGAACACGAAGTGAACAATGTGTTATTTATCTTTTTTTATAAAACAAAACGTGGACAGACTGTCCATTTAAAAAGTAGTTGAGAAAAGGCTTATCTATAGTACTTGTCTCTACGCGCTGGCCATCCAGCTCCAAGTGCATGTCCTCTTTTTTCCCTTTATGCTTTTTATTATATTTTTTGATTATTTTTAATAAAAAATAATTCAAATAAATTAATTTAAAATATATTTAGAATATTATTTTATTGAATACTGTTAAATTTCTACTTAATTTTAAAATAAGTTTATAAAGTACATTTTATGATATTATCAAGCGTTCTTCTTCTACAACTCTTCATGCATGTACTCTTTTTTTTTTATTAATGATATTATCCCTTTTCTATGGTATGATGTTTTGAAATTTAACCTCTGAATGTTTATTCATGGAATTAAAGAAAGTTCTTTTGTTTTTTTTTTTTTTGAGAAATTGCTAATAACTGGTTTTTTTTTTTTTTTTGCCATAAGGCCTAGCGACAGCAACAGCATCTTTCAATCTATTGGATATTCGAGTCACGAGGACAGTGACATGCACAGAAAAGAAATTAGGTTTTTTAACTTATTAAACTCTTTGTCAGAAAAGAAATTAGGTTTTTTAACTTATCAAACTCTTTGTTTTTTTATTTTTTAAAAAATTAATTTTTTTAAATTATTTTGATGGTTTGATTTTAAAAATATTATTTTAATATATTTTTAAATAAAAACTATTTTTAAAAATAACTGCAACTATATATTTAGTAATTTTTTTTCTCCTTTGAAATCTTTCTTTTCTACTGTTGTTGCCATAAATCTCCCCCCATTTAGGCTTCATTTACAACAAATGTTTCCATATCTAATACTCAGCAAGTTATTTTTTTAAAGTTCATAAACATCAAGAACACTTGTTATTTTACTATTCTGCTTAGTAAGTAGAGCTTTTGAATGATGTATATGATCGAGAGGATTGAATTTTGAAATGAGCTATATAGTAATATAAAATGTACTATGGTCTTAAGTGAACCTACCTACGTCCACTTAAGCTTTAATATTTTTTTTATTTCAATCTTAAGCTTTAATTTGTCCTCAAATGTCAGCAATGGGAGTTTTTACAGGTTGATAGGTATTTAAGGGGTGTTAGTGGTTATTTTTAAATGTATTAAAGTAATATTTATTTATTTTAAAAAATATTTTTAATATTAATATATTAAAATAATTTTAAAATATTTATAAAATATTAATTTAAAGTTTAAAAATTAAAAATATTTATAAAATATTAATTTAAAGTTAAAAAATTAATTTTTTTAAATATTGTTTTTTTTAAAAGAGGAAAAGTCGAAAGATTCCTTGGGAGCAGAAAATACAACTCTCAAGTTGCTGTCATGACATTAGCTTATCAAATTCAACCTACCAAAGTCCAATTAAGAAAATACAACTCTCAAGTTGCTGTCATGGCTTTAGCTTATCAAAGTGAACCTACCAAAGTCCAATTAAGTTATTCTTATTCTTATTATTATTATTATTATTATTATTATTATTATTGTAGCTTATTAAGTGAACCACCTACGTCCAATTAAGCCTTAATTATTATTATTATTGTAGCTTATTAAGTGAAACTACCTACGTCCAATTAAGCCTTAAGCCTTAATTTGTCCTAAAATGTTAGCAATCGGGTGTTTTCACAGTTTAAATAGTGTTTGATAAGCTAGTAGGTTTTCACAGTTTAAATAGTGTTTGATAACCTAGTAGTTGTTATTTTTAAAAAATATTTTTTATTTATAAATATATTAAAATAATATTTTTTATTTTTAAAAATTATTTTTTATATTAATATATCAAAAACATATTTATTTAAAGTAAAAAAATTATTTTTTAAAATATTTTTAAAATATAAAAATAAATACAGAGAAGACAAGGTCCAAAGATTCCTTAGTAGCAGAAAATACAACTGTCAAGTTGCTGACATGGCACCCCCATCTCAATTTGTTCTTTCAAGGCAGTCGGTGATACCCTCTTGCAACGTCTGGCTTTTACCTCTTCCAATTTGTCTTTAATAATTTCGAAGAAAGCATATTACATATAATAAAACCTTGGCTTATTATAGAAACATACATACACATAAGATATTTAAGAGTATATTTAGAGACCTTGTTACCGAGATCCTCTTTAGGTAAATAACAAAAATTGGTAGCCTGTTTTCTAAAAAATTAAGATTAAATACATCTACAAAATTAATTTCATCCGTATGGCATTTTCGAACCAGCCAAACAATTTAAGATAATTAATTTCCTCACCCACCAACTAGGACTCACGAGAACCATTCCACGTCATTCCAACTCCCAGGCTCCAATCTAGACGCTCCGAACAAACAACTAGTCTGATAAAATAATAATAATAATAAAATAAATTCTACATGAGCTAGCTAGCTAGCCAATAGAGGGTCGGCTGTGTGTAACTAGCAAAGTTAAAAAGACCCTCATACATCCCGCATAATATGTGATTTTCACAATTTTAATTATTCTTCATAATTATTTCGGATTTATTTATTTTCCTAGTTAGTCTTGTTTTTATATTTTGGTATATGCTAGGTTGATTTTTGCTATAATAAAATTAGTTGGTCTGTTATTTTTCAAGATATTTCATGAATTATGGACTTTTCATAATATATTAGATCTTTTCTATATTTTTCTCTACAGATTAAGTTTATAATCTTAGTATTTTAGAATCCTAGTTATATTCTTTTTTGCTATACGATGTGTCAATAATGATTGTAGTCTAAATCAACTAGTTATATCCAATTCCTTCAATTGGCTAATGGATGTTATTCATTGCTACATTATCTTTTTATATTCGTTATTATATCAACTCAAAATATGTTGCCTATTGAAACTTTTTTTTTAAAATGTCTTAAAAGCTAGGGCATTATTATTCTAGTGATTATATGAGATTGAAATTGATCAATGTATCCAAAGGGTAGTATGATCTAGAAAATTTTAAAAATAAAGGTGATCTATTCAAACTTAACAAAGATGACAATGAAGATTTATATAATTATGATAATAAGGGTCATATTATGTTATTTGTAAGAAATTGTTAACATAAAAAGTTTGTGAAAATTTGCAACAACACATTATTTCTTATATGATACACCATAAATAATGACATGTTTAAGTTGACTATTAATAGTGGTAGTTATGAAAACATTATTAGCAAATATATTATTGATAAATTGAAACAGTGAATAACCACATATTCAATAATATAAGATTTTGCGGATTAAAGTAATAGTTAAAATAAGGGTGACATAACATTGTAAAGTATTTTTTTTCTATACAAAAATATAAGAATGAGATATATTCTGATTTAGTAGATATAAATGGATGTAATATGATATTTAGCAAGCCTTGAGAGTATGATGTAGATGCTAGACACATGAGTCGATCAATATTGTATGAAATTAGTGAGGATTGTATGAATTATAATAATTTATGTCTTTAAAAGGTAAGCCTTCTAAAATATAGGGAAATATTTTCCTTGCCATCACCAATTTCAAAGCATCTAAGCAAACAAATGTGTGGAAGATCAAATAAGTTAATGTCTTAATGGTAAAGGCACAAGTGGATGAAAAAAGAAGAAATGGAGATAACACATATACCTATGAAAATCAAACCTTTAATTATTGAATTTGGGGACAATATGCAAGTAGAGTTGTTAGATTGAATGCCACTAATATGAGATATTCAATATCAAATTGACTTGATGCTAGTGGTAAGCCATCCAAATATATCACAATACAAGTTGAGTCCTTAAAAGAGTAAGATATTGAAAGAGAATATAAAGGAGCTTATGAGGGAGGAATGAATCCAATGGAGCCTAAATCCTTATGTAAAACCTTATTTGTTAACCTTGAAAAAGGATAGTAATTGACATATATTCAAAGATAATTGCATTATCAATAAAAGAATAATGATTTATAAGTTTTCAATTCCTAGATGGATGACATGTTTCAAAACAGATACCATTATATTTGAATTCGATCCAAAAATGAATGAAATATAACTTTAAATATAAATAAAGAGTTGTATAAGTAGATGATCATTCTTTTTGGATTGTTTAACATGTCGAGTACCTTTATATGATTATTAACCTCAAAAAAAGATAAAAGTTGGCATATAAGTTTAGATAGTTACACTATTAGTAAAATGATAATGATTTATAAGTGTTCAATTCATTGATTGGATGACAATGGATCAAGTAGTGGTGTTTAGGAAGATTTAGTTGTAAAGTGGATACCATCATATTTGAATCTAATACAAGGATGAACGGAAGAAGATAAATGGGTTTGTACAAGTGGATAGTTATAACCTTTCAAAAAGTCTAACATGTTGAGCACTTTTATATGATTAATGAATCAAGTTTTATGTCTTTTTATCAATAAATTTTTACAATTTATTTTTTATGATATTCTTATTTATATTAGATATGAAACCAATCATTTGGAATATATGAGAAAAATATGTTAATAGGGAGAAATTTGTGATAATTAAAGATTGGCCAATTGCCAAAATACTTAGTGAGATAGTTTCCATGGATTAACTGCTTTTTATAGGCAATTTATACAAAACTTGAGTAATATAATTTTATCAATTACCATATGTATGAACAATGAAAAGTTTGACTAGGGAGATGATACAAAAAAAGATATTTGTTATGATTAAAAAAAAACATTATGCATTGTATTAGTTTTAAAACTTCTAAAATTTGACAAGTTCTTTTAAACTCATATGTGATGTGCATGGTTTAGGTATTGGGAGAGTATTTTCCCAAGAGAAGATACCCATAACATTTTTTAGCGTTAAATCACACTACTAGAAATTCGCTAAATAGCAACGGATTTACCGACATAATATTTCTATCGGTAATTTGAGGTTGAAATTACCGACGGTTATACTCCATCCCTAATTCAGTCGGTAACTATCGATGGACATTGTCCGTCGGTAGTTACCGACTGAATTACAGATGGAAACATTTTCGTCATAAAAAAAGGGTCGCTAACGTGGAGGTTTTGGCGAGTTATTTTTTCATACGGAATCACCGACGGATTTAAAAAGACAGCCCATACAGCGACTGCCGTTTATATTGCCGACGGATTTGAAATGACAGATTCGTACAGTGACGTTTTGATTGTTCCGTTAGAATCATCGACGGTTTCACCGACAGATTTTCTGTCGGTGAACCCGTCGGGAAAAGTTAATATATGTACATGTTGCCAACCCTCTCCTCCCCTATTTCTCCTTCTTCTTCCTAATCCTAACTCTCCCCATATGAAAACAACCAGCCCCCCATCCCCCCCAAACAAAAATCTCCCTCATATCAGCATAACAAGTTATATTTCTTGAAGTTTTGTGGTCACAGCATCCATGTTCTGATTTACCGATGGATTTTATCAATTTTTGTAAGTAATTCTTTCTTTTTAAATCTTAACATTTAATTAAATGTCAATTTTATCATTTTTTTAGTATATGTATTTTGTTAGTAAAATATACATGTTTTATTGTTATTTCTCAAACAAACTTGTAGTATATGAATGTATAATTCTATACCTGTTATGGTTTGTTTTAGATTTTATAAGATTGTATTTGTTTGTAAATTGTTAAAACTTTATGGAACTACCGAA
>NW_011499989.1:556237-557222 GCF_000495115.2 Populus euphratica
TGAATCAAGGTAATGTCAGTCAATGTCCAATCGTAGAAGAAGAACCTAATGTAGATGCAGCTAGGTTTTTTGATTTATTGAAAGCTATTGACGAACCATTATGGGATGGCTGCACGAACCACACTAAATTATCGACCATAGTACAGGTGTTCACCATCAAGTCAGAGCACAGGTTGAGTGAGGCCAGGTATGACAAGATTATTGAATGGGCAAGAAGCATTTTACCTGAAGAGAACAGGCTGAAAGAGAACTTATATGCTGTAAAGTCCATGATGAAACCCCTCGGTTTAGGATACCAAAAAATTGACATGTGCCCTAACTTCTACATGTTATACTACTTTGAAAATGCTGAGATGACCAAGTGTATGACATGCAGGTATTCCCATTACAAACCTAGAACTGGTAGGGGAAAGACTTTAGTGGCATATAAAAAACTTAAATACTTCCCGATCACACCTAGATTACAGAGGTTATTCATGTCACCAAGGACTACTAAGCACATGACATAGCACCAAGCACACCATGTGGTTGATGGAGTGATGGTTCATCTTTCTGACGGCGAAGCGTGGAAACACTTTAATAGTGTTCATCCTCACTTTTCAGCTGAATCAAGGAATGTGCGTCTTGGGTTATGTACAGACAGATTCAACCCATTTGGGTCATTTGCTGCTCCTTATTCTTTTTAGCCGGTCATACTCATAGTTTATAACTTGCCACCAGGAATGGGTATGAGGCCGGAGTTCATGTTTTTATCTACTATCATACCTGGTCTAAGCAGCCCGGGACGGAATATAGATGTTTGTCTTCCACCGTTGATTGATGAGTTGTGGTCCTCCAAAGCTCTGACTTATGATATATCGAGGAAACAAAATTTCCCTATGAGGGCGACTTTGATGTAGACTATCAATGATTTTCCAGCTTATGAAATGCTTTCTGGTTGGAGCACGCATGGGAAACTCGCATATCCATACTACATGGAAAACAA
>NW_011499989.1:557633-562461 GCF_000495115.2 Populus euphratica
ATTAGCTTTTCGTGATTTGTTGCCAAAGGGAATATGGGATGCACTCATGGAGACGAGTCATTTCTTCAGAGATATATGCTCTAACAAGTTGAATGTTGATCACATTAAGAGGCTTCAAACAAATATAATTGAAATACTATGCAAACTTGAGATGATATTCCCTCCATCATTTTTTGACTCAATGGAGCATCTCCCTATATATCTACCGTTCGAGGCAAAACTAGAGGACCGGTCCAATATAGATGGATATACCCATTTGAACGGTTAGATATTACAGTTGCAATGTAATTCATATATAAAAGTATTTTATATGTTTTTCTTAATTGAAAATACTTGATTAATATTTCAATGCAGGTACTTGTTTAAACTCAAGAAAAAGGTTAAGAACAAGGCTCATATTAAGGCTTTGATATGTGAGGCCTATATTATTGAGGAGATCTCAATATTTATCTCATACTATTTTGAACCCCATCTGAGAATGAGAATCAATCGCGTTCCCCGGCATGATGATGGCGCGGTGTAGTGCCTTCCAATGGGAATTTGTCAATATTCTTCAATACTGGATGACCCACACCTAAAAATGCCGTAAGAGGAAGATATTTATCGGAAATAGAGTTCAAATAAACACACAACTATATTCTATTTAACTGTGATGAGTTGAGACCTTTTTATTCAGTAAGTTTATACTAATTAAACTTTGTTAGTAATATACTGTTAATTATATATTGTAATATCATACACTCATTATCACTTGCCAGCAACATCGACAATATTTGCTCTCCAATACCTCACAGCTGACCGAATCCCAGATCTTTCAATTACAAGATGAAAAGTTTGTCACATGGTTCTGAACACATGTAAGCACTATCACAAACTCATTCTAACTTGCAAAATTACTATACTTATGCACATTATTACAAGATTCTCATTTATTTACTGTTTATTGATGTACATTACATACAAGGTTTATCAAATGGGAAGGAGTGCACCTAAGTCATTGTCTTCATTAAACCTAGGGCCTGAAAGAAAATGTAAGTGCTACAATGGGTGTTTCGTCAATGGATATGTTTTCCATACTGAAGAATACGGGCAAGGAAGAAAGACATACAACAGCGGTGTTTGTGTTAAGGAATCCACTAGTAGTGAGTTAAAAGTTGACTACTATGGTAGATTAGAAGAGGTCGTCGAACTGCAATATTATATCGAGCAGAATAGAGTGTTTTTATTTAAATGCTATTGGTATGACACAACTGACAGAGAAATTAGAGTTGATCTGTACTATGGTCTAGTTGAAATTAACTCAAAAGCTAGACTCCGCAACATAAACGATGTCTTTGTTCTCGCAAACCAATGTCAACAAGTTTATTACACATACACCCCTTCATTTAGAAAGGATCGATCAAAAGTGGATTGGTTGTCCGTTTTAAAAACAAAACCCCGGGGTTGTGTCGAGGTTATTCATAAGAGGCACCTACACCACTTGTGCCGTTAATCGATGCTGCCTCTTCCAACGCTACTTCACAGCGTAGAGGTTATGTGCCTTCGCAGCAGAATCAATTTACCCTCCAGTACGAGGCACAGTGGAAGGATGACCTTTCAATGTAAATTTGTTAAGGTTGTAGTTTTTTTTTTAAATTACAACATAATTTATGAAATAATCACTATTGAATTTATTTTCAAGTTCACAAATATTGAAGCCGCCCGAGTAATATCATCGACATTTAAATCATGGATAGAGATTCCATTGTTTCAATGGAGTCAGATATCCAAGCATCCTAAATGGATGACTCAAATCAATGCATGGTTTAACCGGTTTGAGGTTGGTATTAATTTTTAATTTTCAGCTTATTAATATAATTATAAATAAATTATTATTTTTATTTAAACTTGTTCATTTATACACAATACAAATTCTACTGGAACAGTGAGTATAACACTATTGTGAGGAGGGTGTGGAAAAATCACGCAGCAACTAGGTAAAATAAAAAATAATACAAGATTTTTTTTAGATAAAAATTTATGTTTCAAAATGTAATTTTTGGTTGCATGAAGTAGGTTGCGTGATTTTTGGTATGAAGCACAAAAAAAGGCAAAAAAAGCCGCGAGGGATAGGGGTTTCCAAGGATGGAACGATGTAACGGTTTGGAGGGATTTCAAACCGATATACATCCCGAAAGATATATGGCCGCACTATATTGAGCATGTGACGTCTGAGCGGTTCACACGACGCTCACGGTCCGGTGCTGACAACCAGAATCAGCTAATTCATGGCAGGGTGACAACACACATTAGAGGTTCCGTTCCATTTGCTGCACATGCGAAATGAATAGTAAGATTAATTTAAATGAAATATATCATTAAATTCAGTTGTTGTTAATATATCTTTTTTTAATTATAGGCTGCGTCTCTTGGACGTGAGCAGTATGAACAATAAAAAGCGGCTTATGAATAGCTTCATGAAATGATTATGAACATGGAAAATAGTGGAACATGTGCGCCTAATCCTTTTTGGCCGTATAACCACCATCCTCCTCCAGGATCTCCTCCTCCTCCTTTAGCTCTACCTTTATATTAATTTGTAATAAACATTATTTAACTTTAAAACTTCATTTAATAATTTTTTTGAAACATATTTAGTTTGTAATGAATATTATTTAACTTTTTTTTTTAATATAAATTTTATTTGCATAATTGGTTTGTATTATAATTAATTTATATAGTTTTATATTATATATCCTAAATAATTTTAAAACAAATTTAGAAAAAGAACAATTACCAAGGATTTTACCGACGGATTCATTCGGTCAGTATTTTAAACACGCATCGACCAACTTGCCGACGAAATTACTCCATCGGCATTTAACAGTAGTTGCCACACTTACTGATGAATTTACAAACGAATATATTCGGTCGGTATTTCATACACTCACCGACCAACTTACCAATGTAATTACTCCGTCGGCATTTAACAGTAGTTGCCACACTTACCGATAAATTTACAGACGGATATGTTCTGTCGGTATTTCATACACTCATCGAGAGCCTTACCAATGATTAGTTTCCATCAGTAAATCATGATATCACCGATGAAATACAAATTCGTCGGTATATTTCAAGTGGGAATCTTTTTTTTTTGGCGCGCAAATTCCGTCTGTAAAACCATTGGCAAATACTTTTTTTGTTTTGCCGACCGATATAGCGATGAAATGTTGAATCACTGACGAAAGGTAACCCGACGGATATAATCCATCGGTGATGATGTCGGTAAAAAAATCACCAATGAACTTCTAATCACACACCAACGGAATTTTTCTGTCGGTAAAACTGTGAAATCTTGTAATGTCAAGTGTTGCTAGATTGAAGTGGTGAATGTATGATAAAAAGTTCCATGTTATTTTTAAGAATCTAAATAAGTGAGAACATTATTTAATTGGAGATAAATTTATGTTTTATTATGATCATATGGCTCTAAAATTCCTATATAACTAGAATTTAATTAGTAATGATATGCATTTAAGATGAGCAATTTAGCCATAACAGTTCCCAATAAAAATTATGTACAAAACAAAAGTCAATTGTCGCATGTGTGCGACGTTGCGGCGATCGTCCTCTACACTCAAATAGGTGTGGTATGTATCTTGGCAGATATGAGAAGACAAGGAGTTCTTGTCTTTTATTAGTGAAAAAGTTGGATGGGACTCGCCACCTAGTATTCTGGTTACTAGGAACCCTAACTGGTCTTTAGACATCAGGTACGAAGACTAGTTGTGTGAAGGGAAGGTATTAGCACCCTGACTACGCCCTACCTAAGGTAGGCTACATTGTTTTGTCTAATAAAATCTAAAATCATGTTGTGGTTTCTTTTTGTTCGGAATATACATTACGTGTAACATCATACCCCGGGTTCTATTGGTCTAAGAAAGAATTAAATATTCGGAATAAGCATTACATGTAATGGCATACCCCGGATACTAAGAGACAAACAAAATAAAATTTTTGTTGTTTTTTGAAATTTTGGCCAATGTTCTCTGACTTTAATAAATTGGTTATTAAAGCCAAAATGCATGTTCGGAAGTCTTTTAAGAATTAAATATTCAGAATAAGCATTACATGTAATGGCATACCCCGGTGTTGGTTTCTCTCTAAACCTTTCTTCCCTATCAGTGTCTCCTTTATTTTTTCTTCCCTCTAGTTTCTACTTTCGGTCCCTTTCTCTTCCATGGTGTTTCACTCTTTTGGTCTCACCTCTTTTTCTCTCAACAAAATCCTTCCAGTTTTTCACTATTTCGCCCCCTTTTTCCTTTTTTTTTTTGCTGCACTCCCTCTGTAGTTATAGGCAATGGGAGAGCGGGCCACCATGCCCTGTTTTGTCATGGTGCAGGGTAATTAGTACTTAAAAATGCATTTTTATCAAGGTTTTATATCATCATTTTGCACTTGAACTATCAATAACTCCTTAACTAAAGCATGTTTTATAATAATGTATCTAATAATATAAGATACCTTTAATTTATGGTAAATGTTCATTTTAAATGCAGGCCTATCATATAAATAAAAGGATTGATTGATGAATTTAAGAATTGAAATTGAAAGGACAAAGAGATGACCAAACTTAGAAAAGAGATATCGGTGCAATCCAAACCGGAACACTGTTTGGTATTTGGATCATATCTGGAGCTCTTAATCTTAGATTTAGGTCTAAATTATATGGATGGAAAGGTAAGACACAGGTTTACAACTTTCATATGGTGCCCAAGATCTAGAAAAGTCATTTTCAAGTCCAAATTATAGCAACAACAAAGAAGCCCGAAGCTGTCCTCCAGCCCGA
>NW_011499989.1:566301-566821 GCF_000495115.2 Populus euphratica
TTAAGGAAAGCCGTAAAAAGCTTAGATTAGATTTGAGTCTTCATTTGTAATTTTTTTTTATCGTTTTGTTTTATTATTGTGTTTTATTATTTCTTTTTTTTTAGTGTGTTTTAGTTTTGTCAGTGGTCGTTATTTCAGGTGATATTTTTTTTAGTGTGTTTCGGTTTTGTCAGTGTTCGTTATTTTGGTTAGGGAGAAAGGGTGGTAGCTAAAAAAAAATTTAACTAACTATTTTTTCTACTCCATAAAGCATATGTAAAATTATTGTTACTAGGATGACAGAGTAAATGAGCTGTTTTGTTAAAGTGACTCTTCAGATGCATCTATGGCAGAGTAAAGGAGATCTTTTTATAATTCTTGAGGCGTATTTTGTTTTCTTCTATGAAAAGCTCCATAATTATATGTTGATGTATTGAGCATAAAAGAAAGGTTTATCAATGTCTTATTAAGAGGTATTGAATAGATATATAAATTTAATGAGAGTTTGTTTATTTGGATAGATTAATGGAAGTTGAATGAT
>NW_011499989.1:567266-567446 GCF_000495115.2 Populus euphratica
TTTATATGGATGGAAAGGTAAGACATAGTCTTACAACTTTCGTATGGAGCCCAAGACTTAAAAAGGCTAGTTTCAAGTTCAAATTGTAGCAACAACAAAGAAGTGCGAATCTATCTTCTAGCCCATAAGGTTCAAGAGTGAGTTTTTCAATAACCTTACCACTGCGAAGAGTAGTGACTG
>NW_011499989.1:567661-574258 GCF_000495115.2 Populus euphratica
AATCATGTTAACAATCTATAATCTGATTGGAACCTCCTTTATGTGTGGTTTCCAATTGAATAATAAGAGTTTATACTATACTTGTTTGACATACTATTAGTGGAACCTCTAACCTTGACATTTGTTATTATCATTGTTTAATCCTTACATTAATATTCTATCTCGAAGTTCTCATCTTCTTCTTGTTATTCTCCTTTTTTTTCTTTACTACTACTACTACTACTACTACTACTACTACTATTATTATTGTTATTGTTATTATTGTTGTTGTTGTTGTTATTATCATCTATAATTTATACATTTAACCTCGTTGTAGTTCGACCTCGGTCTTACCGGGTTATTTATTACTTCGACACTCCTGCACTTGGAAGAAGATATCAATCTTTTAGTCGTGTCATAGGGCATGGTGGTATGGGGGCAGCTACCTTTTAGTCGTGTCATAGGGCATGGTGGTATGGGGGCAGCTACCTTTTAGTCGTGTCATAGGGCATGGTGGTATGGGGGCGGCTACTGCATAGTCGCCCCTACTTCTACAGGGCATGGCTCTTTCGAAGTGATGGTCTGGTGGTGTCAGTGAAGGGACAAGTCGAGTCATTGGTTTTTTGGGGGAGAGAGAGGATAAATAAAAATGGGGGGGAAATGCTTTTTCTTTCCCTGTCCTCTGCACGTCCAGGGGAAGAAGAAGGCTTATGGTGCTGTTCAACACGACACCGTTTGCTTTTTTTTTTTTAGTGAAATGCATGAAATAGCGTCGTTTTGACCAAAACACGCCATTTCATTTAAACAAAAACTAGCGCCAAAATGTAACCAATTTCAGGTCAGCCCTTCAATTTGCGCACTTTTTCATTATGGTCTTTGATTTTGAATTTCTTCAATCAAGTCCCTAATTGACCACCAGACTTTAATATATATGCAATTAAGCCTCTGATTTGACCAAATCAACTCTAAAAAATTATAATTCGACCCCAGAACTTTAATTTCTTCTAATTAAAACCCAAATTGACTTAAAAATCAATTTTTCTTGCAATCAAACCCTTTATAAATTCAATTAAAACCCAAATTGACTTAAAAATCAATTTTTCTTGCAATCAAACCCTTTATAAATTCAATTAAAACCCAAATTGACTTAAAAATCAATTTTTCTTGCAATCAAACCCTTTATAAATTCAATTAAAACCCAAATTGACTTAAAAATCAATTTTTCTTGCAATCAAACCCTTTATAAATTCAATTAAAACCCAAATTGACTTAAAAATCAATTTTTCTTGCAATCAAACCCTTTATAAATTCAATTAAAACCCAAATTGACTTAAAAATAAATTTTTCTTGCAATCAAACCCTTTATAAATTCAATTAAACCTTCAATAAAATTTAATTGAGTCCATAAACATCCAATTTTGTACTTTTCTTCCTAAAATAAAATTTTTCTTTATCAAATAGGCTCTCACCGAGTCAATAATATACTGTCAAATTCTCATCTTTGTATTTTTGAACCTCCTCAACCAATTGTTTGACCATTTTCTAGGTGCTTTGGCATCCTCTTTTCACTGCTATTATTTTTTGATAATATTTTTTGATTTTTTTTATGCGAGGACCCAAAAATAAGTTACAACAGTTGCCCCCTCTTTACAATGCTTACGGAGCAAAGATTTTGCGTATTAAGTGTTGTAAAGACAAACAAAATTTATCTTTTGAAACTGGTTTTCTCAAAATTTGGTTGACCTAAAACTTCAACCAGACCCCAAGTCTTGTGTGTGATTGGGCTAAACTAAGATTCCTTTCACCGATCTCCTTTAACGAGAACCAAAATCTTGCGTGTGGTTGGGCTAAACTGAAATTCCTTTCGCCAATCCCCCCTAAACAGAACCAAAACTCCTATATGGTTAGGATAAACTAAGATTCCTTTCGCCAATCTCCTCTAACCAAAACTAAAACTCCTGTGTGGTTAAGATAAACTAAGATCCCTTCTCCGATCCCCTTTAACTAGAACCAAAATCTGTGTGTGGTTAGGCTAAACTGAGATCCCTTCGCCGATCTCCTCTAACCAGAACCAAAAAACTGTATGGTTAGGATAGACTGAGATTGCTTTCGCCAATCCCCTCTAACCAGAACCCAAACTCCTATGTGGTTAGGCTAAACTGAGATCTCTTTCACCGATCACCTTTAACCAGAACCAAAACCTGTGTGTAGTTCGGTCAACCTGGAATCTCATCTAGCGACTTCAACCAAAGCTAAAATCTTCATGTGGTTGTTAAACTGAGATCCCTTCCGGCAATCCCCTTTAACCAAAAATGTTTCTTCTTCACGATGATAGGGTTTGAATTGAAGACTCTTCTTCGTTGATCTTCTTATTTCTTTAAGATTCCCCTAATGTTAGGGTTTATCTCGTCTTTCTCCCGTTCTAGGGTCCCAACCATGATTCTTTGTAGTTCATTAACTCAAAGATTCTTTCTTTATCCCTAATCTTGTTGGACTATATTGAGGATTTTTCATGTAACAAATCAACAAAAATGTTTGATGCAATGCTTATGTATGCATCCTTACCTGGTTTGGAAACATAGGTCCGATCACTTACCTTCAATTTTCTGAAACTCTGTCTTAATATGATCTTGTTCACATGCTAGGAATGGCATGCTGGATCCATTTCCTATGATGTCTCTTCTACCCATCATTTTTTAGGGAAGAAATCCTCGACCTTTTCCATTAGGTGACCCTTTTCTAAAAATACATGATTTGTCATTGCTTTTTTATCATGCCCTTATCAATGCTTTAATTTGTCTTTCACAAATTAAGGGCTTTTTGGTTTTCGTTCCAGCACAAAAATAAAAATCCTTCCTGAAAAAGAATCTTTAAAAGACTTGAATTTATTCATGACAACTGAAACTTTCAACATACACATTGAAAACTCTTTTAAGCAATTCCCATTGAGGATTTTATCAGTTTCTGGAATGCGTTTTGTTTTTTTTTTCAAAGGTGACCTTCTATTTAATCTTTTCAATAGGTTTTAAATACTTATTTGAAAGGCAATGTAGAAAAGGGAAATGTCTCATGTTAGCCCTTTTCTTGCATGGACTAAAGCGGATTATCACTCACTTGTTAAGTTTTGTGAGTTATAAGTCCATTGTTTATTAACCCTAATTATGTGTGCTTTATCATAAAAGACTTCTATAGGCTTGTAATATAGGCTACATTTATAGGCTATAAAAGAAAAGGATGCTTTTAAGGCTCAATAGTGTTTAAGTGTTTAAAGACTTAAGACCACTCTTCTTCTATCTTTTGTTCTCTGTGAAACTGTCTCGTAGGTTGCGTTTGGAGAAGCTTGCTTAAGAATCCTTATCTTGGTCTTAAAACATTATCAAACCATCCCCTTCTTTCTTTTGTCGCATCCTTGCAAGTAGAGCGCGGCGTCGCGGCGACCATCGATTGATTTTAGGGTCTTTTAGTTTTATTATTTGTGTAAAAGGGAGTAGCCACCTAGTATTATGGTTACTAGAAAACCTAACTAGTCTTTCAGAGATTCTAAGGTAAGGGACTGGTTGCGTAAAGGAAATGTATTAACACCCGTAGTACGCCCTACATAAGGTAAGCTGTTTGCTGTTTGGTGTTTGGTTTGTCTTATAATTGCTATAGTAATGTTGTTTTTCTAATCCCATCAATTTTTCTCGGTTTGATTCTAACTTTTTTTGATTAAGAAAAAAATCTAAGGAGATTCAATGTGCTTTACAAGTTCATTTTTTTCTTGGTATTTCAAGAGTTTGCAACTCGTAAATCACAATAAGGAGGGACAAAAATTTAGAAATCTAGGGTGCTTTAAATGCCTATTTTTGTCTTAGTGTTTTGTACTCTCACAGCTCGTAAATCATGGAGAAAAAAAAATTAAAATATCCTCGATTATAATCAAGATTTCTTTTAAGGATGTGTGCGGATTTATTATTCCTAGAAAATTATTTTAGATATTTACCACTCCAAGTTTCTTTATCCAAATATTAATAGTAAATAATAACAAATTATTCCCAATAATATTTTAGATATTCGTCTTTTAAGGATTTTTTTATCCAAATTGATGGCGCGTGAGTTCACACGCCACCGCAAGAAAACCCCAGAAACAGGGGGATCTAGATCGACTTCTTCTTCTTAGCCTCCCTGCGCCTGCGGTGACCTGCAAAACAAATGAAAACAACACAGGCAGTTGATTTTAATTTTGTTCTTTGTTTTCAATCGATTTTTTTTCTTCTTCTCCGTTTCAAGTCTGCTTCCCTCTCTGCAGATCTATTCTTTTCTTTTGCTTTCCCAACATTCTCTATTCAGGCGGCTGGCTGGCGAATGGGTTTCTGCCAACGGCTGCGCATCTGCTGGTGGTCTTCTATGGCCGCTGCTGGGTCGTTGATGACGAGTGGATCTGCGACCGACCGGTTGAAAGAGGTAACCGGTCTTGGCTGGTCTATGGTCATTGTTGTTGAAGAGACCGAAGAAGAACGACTCTAGTTTCCATCCGGCATGTGGCTGACCTGGGGCTGGTATTTGGCCGCTGCTATTGGAGGTTGAATGGTGGGGAGAGATTGGTTCGGTTTGTGAGGGAGGATCTGGCGCTGGTTTTGTGTTGATGAGAGGGAGAGGGGACCGTATATGGACCTTCGGCTGAAGGAAGAAGAAACCAAATCCAATAGGAGGGGTGAGCCGTCGGCTAGTTTGTATCTGCCAATGGGAGTGGGGCGGCTGTTTTCGGAGAAAGAAAATCAAAGCCGGGTGGGGGGTGGCTGTTTTGGTAAGATAGGTTTGGGGTATTTAAAGAAATATTACAAAAAATTATTGTAGAGATTATTTTTTATAATCAACACCAATAAATCTTATATATATAATATTTTATATTACAATGATTATTTTCCATAACCAGCACGAATCAAATCATATATCTATGATATTTTATATTACAGTAATTATATATGATTCAATAATTATCTCATTGACATATTGTTTCCTTAGCCCTGATGCTCTATTCTATCGCCATATGTAAACCCTTATTATTATTTCTTGTTATTTTTTTATATATATATATATATATTTTAAAAAAATATATCAAAACATGGGTCAAAAATTGGATAGTAACATCTTTATTCCTCTTTCCCCCATTTTTCTTTTTTTCTTTCTTTTTTTCTTTTTTTTTATGCCCCCAATTGTTGGGTTTTGACTTTCAAAGATCCAAGTTTTCTTCTCTCACTTTTTTTTTGGATGCCCTCAAGAGTTGGGTTTTTACTTTCAAAAATCCAAGTCTTCTTCTCTCTTTTTTTATTTTTTTTTTGTAATTTGCTCAAATTCCTTCTCCTTTTTCTTCTTATCCTTTTCTTAATTGATGGGCTTCCATTCTTTATCCCTTTCTTTTTCCTTCACTTGTCTTCATCTTTTCTAACAAAAGATCTCTCATTGCCCCCAATGTGGGGTATGGTCTTAGTCAGGTTTTCATAAAGAAGAAACTCAATCCGGCTCAAATGGGGACTACAAAGGATGAAATCTTTAGAAAGTGAAGGGATGACAAAGATGGTCTATCCTCATTTCAAGACGCACATTGTTAAGATTGATAAACCTTGTTCTTATCTCGAAAGAAAAACATGTGAGTGATTATAAAGATGATTACCTAACCATTTAACCATACAAATCAAAATGTTATCAGGGATAAGGTTTTATCCTAGGGTTAGCTTTGGGGTTTGTTTGGTTTGGTCACCTCTTAACGGGAAATGCTTAAACTTCGTCTTTGAACATTTTGTGATACATTCCTTGTAATCATACGTAAAGCCAATTCTTCCAAGATTTTTTTTGAAACTAAATAAATTAAGTGTTGTGAGATCAATGCAATGAAAAAGGGGTTCTTTACACAAAGAAATCATGACCAAACTTCACTTTATTCATTTTAGGAGAAAACTGAACACATTAGATATAATATCTCTTTACAGTGTTAATTCTAATATCTCTTTACAGAGTTAGAATTAACAGGTCTAACTAGATTTTCTCCATCTATTCTAGACAACTTCAGAGTTCCTCCTATGAAAGCCTTCTTCACTACATAAGGACCTTCATAATTTGGAGCCCATTTGCTTTGATCTTCTCCTGGTAAAGACAATAGTTTCTTCAACACTAGATCTCCATCTTGGAACATGCGAGGTCTAACCTTCTTGTCATATGTCTTGGCCATCCTTTTTTAGTAGAGTTGGTGATGACAGATTACAGCCAATCTCTTTTCATTGATCTGGTTTAATTGTTTATATCTTACTTTGGCCCATTCAGCCTCTTCTAATTCTGAATCCATCAATACCTTCAACAAAGGGATTTCTACTTCCAAAGGCATTACCGCCTCCATTTCATATACCAAAGCATATAGAGTAGTTCTTGTTGAGGTTCTTACTGCAATGTGATATGCGTGGAGAGCAAACGATAACATCTTATACCAATCCTTGTAAGTGACTGATTAGTACTTAAAAGTGCATTTTTATCATGGTTTTATATCATCATTTTGCACTTGAAGTATCAATAACTCCTTAACCAAAGCATATTTTATAATAATATATCTAATAATATAAGATAACTTTAATTTGTGGTAAATGT
>NW_011499989.1:574571-580243 GCF_000495115.2 Populus euphratica
GTTATTTTTAATTTGTACAAATAACCTCCCTGTGGTTCGATCCCGGTCTTGCCGGGTTATTTATTACTTCGACACTCCTACACTTGGGAGAAGACATCAATCTTTTAGTCGTGTCAGTGACTACCATTTTCTGAATAATTTTTTTTATGTTTTTATTGACTGCTTCTACGGCACCATTCATCTTGGGCCTATATAGTAAAGAATTTGAATGCTTGATTTTCCATTTGGTATAAAGCTCCACGATCATTTTTCCATTGAAATTCTATGCATTATCGGTCACTATCTTTTATGGTGGACCATAGTGACAATTCAAGTCTTTTTCTATAAACCTCTTCACCATTTTCTATGTTACATAGTCGATATAATCTTTCTCTAGTGTCATCCAGAAATAACCAACCCTTTGTATTTTCCTTGCTACCATATGCTCGTTAGCATGAGTTGAGCAAATCCCTTCATGTACCTCCCGTAAAGCATTTTTAGCATCTGTCCCATTCAAACACCTTAGCAAGGTTCCGTCAAATGATCTTTTATACAGAATCTCTCTGTTTAGGTAGAAATCCATGGCCAACCTTCTTAGAGTTTTCTTATCCATCTTCGAAGCTCCCACTGGATATTCCTAGTTTCACATAAAATTCTTAATATCGTAGTACCAAGGCTTTTCATCTACCTCTCCTTCAATTGAGCAACAGTAAGCTGAGTTATTTCTAATTTCTATGTGTATAGGATGTACCTTATGCCCGAGATTAATCGTAGCCATAACAACCGATGTGGCCAAAGCATTTGCAAAATGGTTCCCTTTTCTTCCTAAATGGGTGAAACTTATCTCTTCAAATTCTTCTAACAATGCAGATATATATTCCTAGTATGGCCTCAACTTTTCTTCCTTGGTTTGCTATTCTCCTCTCACCTAACAGATAATCAACATTGAGTCACCATATACATCTATCTTTCTGATCTTCAGTTCTAACGCAGCTTTTAAACCCAAGATACAAGCCTCACATTCAGTTGTATTATTGGTACATTCAAAATACAATTTAACTAAAACCGGATACTGCTTCTGATCAAGAGAGATTATCACCACGTCGGTCCCATTACCATAAACATTCACTACTCCATCAAAAAGCATAGTCCACCAATCTGTCTTCTCTTATTCTTCCGCTATTGATAATACATTTTTATCAGGGAAATCAAAATCCAATGGCTTATAATCTTCAACAGCATTATCAACTAGGTGGTCGGCAATTGCGCTCCCTTTCACAGCTTTCCTTGTCGTATATACTATGTCGTATTCTGACAACAAAACCTGCCACCTTGTAATTTGGCTTGAGAGATAAGGCTTGTCACAGATGTACCTTAGTGGATCCACTTTTGAAATCAATAAAGTGGTGTGATACAACATGTATTGTCGTAATCTTTTTGTCATCCATCCTAATGCATAATAGAGCTTTTCTATTATCGTGTATCTAGTCTCACATTCGGTGAACTTTTTACTAAGGTAATAAATAACCCTTTTTTTTTCATCTGTTTTCATCATGCTAACCCAATACACATCCCATGGCTGTTTCAGTTACTATCAGATACAGTATTAAAGGCCTTCCTGGTATAGGAGGAATAAGCAAAAGTGGACTTTGTAGGTATTGCTTGATTTTATCGAATGCCTCCTTACACTCCTTATTCCAAATCCCAGGATTCTTTTTCCTTAGTAGCCAGAAGACAGGTTCATATGTTGTGGTTAGTTGAGCTATAAATTTGGCAATATAGTTTAATCTTCCCAAGAATCCCCTCATCTTCTTCTCCGTATTTGGGGATGGCATGGATTGGATGGCCTTCACTTTATCAGGATCCACATCTATACCTTTGTCACTTACCGCAAATCCTAGCAGCTTTCCAAACTTAACTCCAAACGAACATTTTGCAAGATTGAGCTTTAGTTCATACTTCCTCAAATGCTTAAATAACTTCCTCAAAACCTTTACATGATCTTCTCCCCTCATGGACTTGGCAATCATATCATCTACATACATCTTAATTTTTTTATGCATCATATCATGGAACAAAGTCACCATAGCTCTCTGATAAGTGGCTCCAACATTCTTTAGACCAAATGGCATAACCTTATAGCAATAGGTTCCTCATGGTGTAATAATAGTTATTTTCATCTTATCTTCTAGAGCCATTTTTATCTAGTTGTATCCCAAAAAACCATCCATAAAGGAATATGTGGAACTGCATGCAACACTGTCAACCAAAACATCTATATGTGGTAGAGGAAAATCATCTTTGGGGCTAGCTTTGTTCAAATTCCAGAAGTCCACACAAAATCTAATCTTTCCTTCTTTCTTTGGTACGATAACAATATTGGATACCTATTGTGGATATTTAACTACTTCTAGAAAGCCTACATTCCACTGTTTTTCAAGTTCTGCCTTAACTTTGATCCAAATATCAGGGTGGGCTCTCCTCAACTTCTGCTTGATTGGCTTACAACCTTCCTGTAGCGGTATCTTATGTACAATAATATTTCTATCCAAACCGGACATATCCTTGTAAGACCAAGGAAAAAACATCTGCATATTCTTGTAATAGGGCAATTACCTCTGCTCTTTCCTTAGGAGTGATTAAGGTCCCTATTTTTAACTCTCTTTTAATCTGATCGCTGCCCACGTTTATGGTTTCTAGTTCTTCTATAGCTGGTTCCCAAGTTTGTTCATGTTGCTCTACTAACCTTGTAAATTCCCTAATATTGCTGTCATCCCATTCTTCTTCTTCCATAGTGATCATATGTTCGTTAAAGTTTGGTCATTCATTCTTGATGTTAAGTGTAAGTGATGTTGTGGAAGATCCACTTTCAGGGTGCCTGAAAGCGGAAAGTGTTTGGTGTAAATGCACGAATAAAGAGATAAATCTAGAAAATGCATGATCTCATTATTTAAAACAAAGGTGGGCTCAATGACAATGAAAAAATCTAATTGACATCATAAGCCTTGATTGTCAGCCAGGGAGAATAAAGCAAACAAAAGCAGTGACAAAAGCATGTTAAGTTAAACAAAGTTAGTTTACATTTTGAACACTATTAGGGCTTATTGAGTCACCCAGTTTTGAAACATCTCGCCCTCGACCAGCTTTCGTACAAAGATCTTAGCAGAGACTTCTTCCAAAATATGGATAGTCAGTTGTGGCAGTGCTTCATCTTTCTTTCTCACTACCATCTTCCTGTCACCTCATTCCACCTTATTCTCCTCTAAGGTGTTTATGCTCATATTTAATAGTTCTTGACCAAGGCTTTCTATTCCTTTATCGAGTTACATTACATATGCAACTTTTGGGAACGACACTCTAAGGGGTGGGATTTCCAGTTTTTCCTCTTCAGGCTTTCTTCCTTCAAGCCGAGCCATTCTTCTTTCCCTTCTTCGACCAACAGCCCACCGATGATCCATTTTTTTAGGTTTATACCCCAACCCAAATCTTTGATCAACTCCTTTCATCTTTATCAAATTAACCCTTTTCTGGTACCCTAGTGATAGGGTTATACTGAAATGGGATCCTGCGTTCCAAAAAGCATTGAGCTGCCATCCTTGCTGCTTCTAAGATCCTTAGCCTTCTTAGTACTATGTTCTCAGACACCCAGTCGGTGTTCACAATCTAAAAAACATGGATATTGTTATCCTTGCAATCCTTTGCCTTGATGAAAGGTATAGCCATATTCTTCATCATGGATATTGTCTCATCACCTTTGATAGTTACCAACATCCTATTCATGATATACTTCAAGCATTGGTGTAATGATGAAGTTGCTGCCCCAACCACATGAATCTAAGGTCTTCCTAACACCATACTATAGGAAGGGTGGATATCCATAACTTGAAAGGTCACTAAGAACATTTATGGCCCCACATATAGCTCCACTTCTAAAGTCCCAATTCTTGGCCTAGGTGAGCCATCATATGCTCTGGCCATCATAGTACTCGGCTTTATATGAGATTCATCAATTGGCATTTGTTCTAGCATATGTTTTGGAAACACGTTAAGAGCCGAGATATTATCGACGAGTACCTTTCTTATGAGGTAGTCCTTGCACCTAATAGTAATATATAAGGGCTTGTTATATCTAGTACCTTCAGCATCAAGCTTATCAATTATGAAGTACAGGTAATTAGTTGCATGGATTCTCCCAACCAGATGCTCCATGGTTTTCTGTTCAATGTCTTGGGGCACATATACCTCATTCAATACCTTTTGCAAAGCGTTTCGATGCGACTCAAAGCTGAGTATCAAGGACAAAAGGGAAATCCTTGCTGGAGTCTTTTTTAGTTGATCTACTATGCAATATTCGCTATGCTTTATCAACTTTAAAAATTCATTTGACTCCTCTTCAGTTATTGGCTTATTAACTTCTAGTGCTTTGTCTAGTCTACCACTTCTTTTCCTTTTACTTTCCTCAACTCCTCGGGCGTAAAGCACCTGCCAATTTGAGTTAACCCACTAATCTCAGTTTGGAACAAAGAAAGAGGGGCTTGAATGTTGGAGGCATAACCATAATTATAAGGCATGGCATTGTGATTTCCTTTTGTGTAGGAAGGTTTAGCCAAGATTAATTTTGGAGGCCCATTAACTGTTGGTTGGACCCTACATACTCCTGACGTCTTATCTTGCTTTTCCAACATACTCACCTCACGACTGACCTCTAGGGGTTCGATCCTCAACTCTCCCCTTATCATTATTTTTGTAATCCTCTCGTGAAACTCGATGCAATCCTCAATATGATGTCCCTTTCTACCATGAAACTCACAATAGTAACTGTTGTTACCCATTTTTAAGCCATCTCCTGCTCTCTTTATCCTTCCCCACTGCTACCAAAATTGTCAGGATTCTTAGGCTAATTAGGATTTTTTATAATGATAAATTCATTCCTCTTTTACATGGGCTGTAAGGTTGAAATAAATTCCTTGAAAGTGGCACTAGAAAAACCTAGTTCTACTGCTGGCGCAAATTTTTTTTGTTTTGTTCCAACTCAGACCCTGATTCTGACTTGGGTTTGTGCAATATCTGACCATCCCAACTATATTCTATCACTCATGACATGTTGAAGAATGGACCTACACCTTTATTGGATCTTAGAGCTCATCGTTCTTATGACAGACTCTCAGTCGAGGATGCTTGGCATTGTCAGTTTCCTGAATTTAGATCGGGAGACCCTTTTTGACCAACCAGATTGTGGCCTGATTCTATCATATCTCGCCTTGACTCCCCATGAAAGCCATAGTACTGGATGCATAGATGAATTTGGGCTTTCGAATCAATGGATTTCGATATCAGAAGCTCAAGCTCTGCACGTTTAAATATCTGACGTGAAAAATAGAGAATCCTGCCGTGAACAGGATTCTAAACCAAGTTTTGCACTAAAAAAAATTCTATTGCCATCACGATTTTTCTGGTTCATTCTTAGGGTACTCCCAGTCATATCGGGATGCTCGGTGTTTGTCATTTTTTTGAATCAGATCAGGACCCCCTTTTTGACCGACAAGATCGCGGCCCGATTCTGTCCTATAAAATGATTATATCTCGCCTTAAATCCTTATCAAAGTTGTAATCCTATACGTATAGATGAATTTTGATTTTTGAATTTCTCGATTTTGATATCAGAAGCTCAAGCTCTGCACGTTTAAATATCT
>NW_011499989.1:581829-581910 GCF_000495115.2 Populus euphratica
ATAGAGAATAAATCAACCGGCCCTCCCTTTTTTTTAGTAATTGGTCACAATTTTATTTTGTGCTTGTTGTTGGCCAATGCA
>NW_011499989.1:582277-595101 GCF_000495115.2 Populus euphratica
AAAAATGAGCTTGTAAAGCGCATTGAATCTCCTTGGATTTCTTTCTTAAGAAATTTAGTTAAAATTGAACCGAGAAAAACTGATGGGATTAGAAAACACCAACACCATAGCAATTATAAGACAAACACCAAGCAGCTTACCTTAGGTAGGGTGTACTAGGGGTGCTAACACCTTCCCTTTACGCAACTAGTCCCTTTCCTTAGAATCTCTGAAAGACCAGTTAGGTTTCCTAGTGACCATAATACTAGGTGGCGACTCCCTTTTACACAAAAATAAAACTAAGAGACCTCAAAATCAATCGACGGTCGCCTCGACGCCGCGCTCCACTCGCGAGGGTGCGATAGTCACATCCCTTCAAATGGCTTTCAGCCTTTATCCCTAGAAATCCTGATTGTACCAACATGTTGTATAACTTCTTTATGGACACCTTCAACATCTTGCCTTAATTCCTAACTTCTATCAAACTCACTCCATTATTACTTGTAGCATGATTAGGCAATGGATTTGAATTGATGTTGGGCATGTCTTTGAAAGATATCCACCCCCTCTTGATAAGCTCTAACAATCTCCTTTTAAAGGCGTAACAGGTTTTAATTCCATGCCCCGGATTACCAGCATGGTATTCACAAGTAAATTCTGGTTTGTACCATATAGGAAAAGGAGGTTGAATTGGCGGTAGAAGGATTGGAGTTATTTGTCCAATGCTCAGCAATTTAGCGTACAAGTCTTTTTAAGGCATTGGTAATGGAGGCAGCTGCTCTGAAGTATATCTTACATATGGCCTTTGGTGGTTGTTTTGGTTGTTTGTCTGGTGATTTGTTTGATCGGTGTTAAAAGGTTTGGTAAAGTTCATATTAGTGAATTGATGGGTATGTATTTGGGGGTTTTGGTAATTTATTTTTTTGCCTTTATATCCGCCTTCCAAGTTATTAACATCACCTTCCTTTTTCCTTCCAATAAAACCTTTCTTCTCTAAAGGCTCTACTATGTGCCCAGCTTTAATCCCTTGCTCTATTCTTTCTGCCACGCGTACAGCATCATAGAAATGCTGAGATGAGCTACCCATTAAATGCTCGTAGTAAGGTGCCTTGAAGGTATAAGTGAACAAAGTCACCATCTTCGTCTCTATCAATGGGGGTTGCACATGTTTTGCCTCATCCCTCCATCTTTGTGCATAAGCCCTTACCGACTCTTGACTTCTCTTTTCCATTGACATAAGGCTCATTCGATTTGGAGCAATTTCCAAGTTGAACTTGTACTGCTTAAGGAAAGCCTCTACCAAATCCTTCCATTTCTTGATTTTGGCATTATCCAACCTTATGTACCAGCTTAGTGCCGACCCTGTTAGATTGTCTTGGAAAAAGTAGATCAGCTACCTATTGTCATGGATCACCTCAGCCATTTTGTTGCAATAGGATCGAAGGTGGGTGTTTGGGCATTCTAATCCAGTATACTTTATAAACTCTAGTATCCTAAAGTCTTTTGGTACCATGATGTTTGGTACCAAGCATACTTTAGAAGCATGCATGGGGTCAAACCAATCATTTCACTTAATTGCTCTTAACCTTTCTTCTAAAGTGGATATCTTGTCGTCGTTCATAAAACCAGTGGACCTATTATCGGGAGGTCCATCCGTTATTAAATCTACAATGACATGAGCTTGAGTTGGCTGGATAGGAATAGCAGGTGTAAAGTGATCCTCCGTTACTGAATCTGCTCCCAAGTTCTAAGATACCCTGGGGACATGAGATGGTAATGCTCCTATTAGTGGTTAGGTAGACATTCCCTCCCTGTTCTTGGCTCTTAGAAGTTGTTCGAGCAAATTAGTCATTCGAGAAACTTTATTTCTCATGGATTCCAATTCACTTTGGTAGCGGGATTCTAGAACGACCTTCTCTTCATTCTCCATTCTTGATCTTAGCCTAATGTAATGGACCTCAGATGGGGGACCTATGTTTCACAATCTAGAGCGCATGGAAAAATGTAAATGAATGTATGATAAAAAAAACAATGCATAATGCATATGTAATGTGAGTTTGTTTTTTTCAAAAACGATCGATGACCAACATTTTGCTTGCGTAATGGGTATGGACTCTGTCACTTTCCTTGTTAGGGGTAGTTTTGCCCAAGTTGTTGCTTTGGTAGACTTAACCCTACTCTATAAGAGATATTTCACAAAAGATGGGTCAAGACCCCTTTTCATTAATAATATTGGCTAATCTTGAAAAGAGGAGACAAAAAGAAAAGGGGATGCAAAAATGAAAAAAATACATCAATCTTCCTCTTCATCTATATTTCTAGCCACTGGTAAGAAAGTAAGGCCTCGATTCTCAATCTTTTCTAAGAAGCCATCAGTCTCAGCCAAGCTTTATTGATAACGAAAGATGTCCCTCCCTGCCTTTCGGGAATTGGCTCTAATAATCCATGCATAAATGGCAGCTTCATCCATTTTCTCATCTACTTTGGTCATCTTCTCTATAAGCAACATGTTTTTCCGATTCAAGGTATTGTTATTAGTGTCGATCTGTTCTTTATGTTTTTCTGAAGCTTCCAATCTGTCAAGTTTTGCTTTCAGCATCTTAATTTCATTTTTCTTAGTTGCCAAATCTACTTTAACAACCTCCTCTTCCTTCCTCTTTCCTTCAAACTCTTGCAATTCGACTAGCTGACTTTCTAAAATCACACATTTCTTGTTTAACTCATCATACTTTTCGATTTGGTCTAGCAACTTTGCTTGAATGTGCAAGAATCTATCCTGATTATATTCAGCATTTTCTTGATAGTCATTGAAATCGACCTTTAATGCTTCCAATTCAGAGTTGCTCTACATCCAATCCAAAATCAGTGTTCTCCTCTATTTCTCGGACTCTTCCATTACAACCTTTTCTTTGCTCAGTTGCAGCTCCAACATCATTATTTTTGCATCTCTAGATTCGAGTTGTTCCTTTAGAAATACTTTACTTTTATCTCCTTCCATCATCATCATTTCTAATGCTCTTTTATATACTTTACTCTTTCCCAATTCTATTTGGAGCCTTTTTAATTGCCCCATAAGGTCCTCCTCAGTACTGACCTTTTTTTCTTTTCAATGACCCTTCTATAATTCGTGAAGGCCCGTCTTCAGAACATGGCATTCTAGGAGCGACAGTCGAGGTCAAATTCCTCTACTTTTCATATCCTTCATTTGAGCTAGGGTCTCTCAACCTTTCAGACTCCTTTTGAATTAAAGTCAAGTGGCTCTAATCTTGTTTGATAGTTTCAAGAACTTCTAGCATGGATTGATCCTTGAAAAACTCAGCGAGTCCCACAGTTCTTGAGATGTGTTGTATGCCGCCTAATTGTCTTATTACCAAGACCAGAGCATAGGTGACATAACCTGTGATCCCAACTAAAGGTACCCAACATATTTGTCCACAACTTACTAGGTAACTCTTGCAATTTTTTCATCCAAACTTGATCGCCCAAGCTTCCTCATTCTTCTTCTTCTACTAACTTCAAGGGTTTTTGGTTAAACCATAAAAAATTATTAAATATCAGCTTTTTGGTTTCAATATGGCTTACCATCTAGATGTATAATAACTGAGTACAATATCTCATTGCGCCTTTCCCAATCTTCATGAAATGGCTGAGGGTCAGGAAGGTCTCAGCTAATATGGCAATTATAGGGTTGACATGAGTATTTTCATATTCCACAAATGCAGCAGCAGCTTCTAGACTTATAATCCCTATTAAGCTTGGAAATAATATGAGACCATATATCCCCAAAGTGATTAACCTGTCTCTTTCTAGCATCGATCCATATTGTGATTTTTTTCGTTCTAGTTCGACCTTCAGAAATTTTCACTTTAAACCGTTGGCATTCTTCTCTAAAAATCTGCTAATATATGGAATTTTCAGCAATTTTGACAATTCAGGAATTACCTTGTCGCTTCTCAAAGGGAAATAAACCTTATGCAGGTGTTTGGGGAACTCCATCGACATTCTATACTCCTCTATAGTGGGACACAAATCCACATTTCCAAAGGAAAAACATCTGTAATCCGGATCCCAACAGTTAATCAGGGCTTTGATTGCTGGGTTCAACACTTTTATCTTTGTAATTTCTAACAGTTGCCCATACTTCACGGAAAATGTCGCTTCATCAATGTTTTAAACATGAACCAATATTCTCTTCATCTCATTTACCATGCAATTCAGGTCTTTGACTATTAGAAGCTTCCTTACATTACATCTAGAGTTGTCTCTCTCTGATAGATGTGACAATTTAGAATTTTACCCGTATTCCACAGTAGTAAATTTGGTAATGATGGCCATTTTATCATTAAAAAGACCTGAAAACCAATATGCTTTATGGTTAGGTTTATGTATTTATGCAAAACATATATAGTGGATTATACACCCTAAAGGCCGGTTCTAATTCTTTTATGCTTGACAAGGTTAGGTTGGCTATTCCGTCTCTAACAAGGTCTCTTGCTGTCCCAGTGATTGCCCTCGTGAAGGCAATATAGGGGCTCAGTAGGTAATGGGATGGCATATGGATCAATCATTACCAGTCTAAGCACTCAGAGAAGAGTTGGGGTTTACACAAACTTAAACCTTGACTAAAAGTCATAAGGTAAGCTACTAGTCCCCTAGTTAACCTAAAGTTTTCTCATATAAACTCTTACATAAAAAGAAATGCATGAAACCGTTCTATATAATGTATGAATAAATATGTACAAAAATTAAAGCATGTAAATAAAATAAGCATCTTTATGACAAAACACAGACAAAACCAATAAAAATCAGACAAAACAATGTTTAGTCCATAAGGTCCCTAGTGGAGTCGTTATTCTGTCGCACGTGTGCAGCGTCGCGACGATCATCCTCCTCACTCAAATGGGTGTGGTATGTATCTTGGTAGATATAAAAAGACAAGGAGTTCTTGTCTTTTATTAGTGAAAAAAATGGATGGGAGTCGCCATCTAGTATTCTAGTTACTAGGAACATTAACTGGTCTTTAGAGATCAGGTACGGAGACTGATTGCGTGAAAAGAAGGTATTAACACCCCAATTACGCCCTACTTAAGGTAGGCTGCATTGTTTTGTATAATAAAATCTAAAATCATGTTGTGGTTTCTTATTGTTTGGAATACACATTACGTGTAATGTCATACACCAGATTCTACTGGTCTTAGTTTTCCTTTCCCTTCCCGCCACCTTTCTCCTTTACTGGTCTCAGTTTTCCCTGTCAACTTTCAACTCCTTCCTTTTCTCCTTCCTTTCCTCCCTCTGTTCTCTCGTGTTTCCTTTTTGTTTTTGTTTTTTTTTGCTGTTTTAGTTTACTGGTGGCCGTGTTGGTTTCTCTCTAAACCTTTCTTCCCTATCAGTGTCTCCTTTATTTTTTCTTCCCTCTAGTTTCTACTTTCGGTCCCTTTCTCTTCCATGGTGTTTCACTCTTTTGGTCTCACCTCTCTTTCTCTCAATAAAATCCTTCCAGTTTTTTCCTCTTTCCCCCCTTTTTTCCTTTTTTTTTTGCTGCACTCTTTTTGTATTTATAGGCAGAGGGAGAGCGGGCCACCATGTTCTGTCATGGTGCAAGGCATGGTGGTATGGGGGCGGCTACTACACAGCCGCCCCTGCTTCTACAGGGCATGACTTTTTCGGTGTGAGGGCGTGGTGGTGTTAGTGAAAGGACAAGTTGGGTCATTGGTTTTTTGGGTTTTGGGAGAGAGAGAGGATAAAAAAAATTAGGGGGGGGGTGCTTCTTCTTCCCCTGTCCTCTACGTGTCCAGGGGAAGAAGAAGGCTTATGGTGCCGTTCAAAACAACACCGTTTGCTTCTCTTTTTTTTGTTTTGTAAAATGCATAGAACGACATCGTTTTGACAAAAATGTGTCGTTTCATTTAAACAAAAACTAGCGCCAAAACGCAACCAATTTCAGGTCAGCCCTTCAATTTGCGCTTTTTCATTGTGGTTCTTGGTTTTAGATTTCTTCAATCAAGTCCCCAATTGACCACCAGACTTTAATATATATGCAATTAAACCCTTAATTTGATCAAATCAACTCTAAAAAATTATAATTTGACCCAGAACTTTAATTTTTTCCAATTAAAACCCTAATTGACTTAAAAATCAATTTTTCTTGCAATCAAACCCTTTATAATTCAATTAAACCTTCAATAAAATTTAATTGAGTCCATAAACATCTGATTTTATACTTTTCATCCTGAAATAAAATTTTTCTTTATCAAATAGGCTCTCACAAGTCAATAATATACTGTCAAATTCCCATCTTTGTATTTTTGAACTTCAACCAATTTTTTAACCATTTTCTAGGTGCTTTGGCATCCTCTTTTCACTGCTATTATTTTTTTATAATATTTTTTGATTTTTTTTGTGCGGGGACCCAAAAATGGGTTACAACAGTTGCCCCCTCTTTATAATGCTTACAGAGCAAAGATTTTGCGTAGACTTGATGTGGTGAGAATTCTTCTTGTCTGCCCAAAATGTCATTGATAACATTAGAATTTAAACCAAACCTCCATATGAATTTCTAAAAAATTATCTTAGCTTTTCAGAAAAAAAAATTGAGGTCATTTGAACTTCTAAAACTCAAGATATGGGCTAAACACTAAACAATGTCTAGGCTGCAAGACAGATTCAGACTTCTTCGTTGTTGTTATAATTTGGACTTGAAAATAGTCTTTTTAAATCTTGGACTTCTGTAAAAGTTGTAGGCCTATGTGTTACCTTTCCATATAAAGTAGACCTAAATCCAAGATCTACAATTTTAGATATGACCCAATTACTGAAAAGTGTTCTAGTTTGGACTGCACCAATATTTCTTTTCTAAATTTAGCCATCTCTTTGTCCTTTTAATTTCAGTCCTTAAACTTATCAATCAATCCTTTCATTTATATGATAAGCCTGTATTTAAAATGAACATTTACCATAAATTAAATGTATCTTATATTATTAGATATGTTATTATAAAGCATGCTTTAGTTAAGGAGTTATTGATACTTCAAGTACAAAATGATGATATAAAACCTTGATGAAAATATACTTTTAAGTACTAATCAAGATGTAAAAAACCATTACTTCTTATCAAGAAAACAAGTTTCTATGTTATTTTTAGTGAACATAGATTTTAGTAGCACAACAGCTTTATAAATAAATAAACAAACAAAGTCTATGAATTAGGTATTTAGCAACTTCAAGTGTAGCATTTATGGCGACAAGCAAAAATAGTGAAATGTTACACTTACATAAGCGTAATTAACATATACTAGGGCTAAACAAAGTGCAACAGGTAAATCATTAATAAAAGTTATATATATGTAGTGTTATAAGCATATAATTATATTAAAATAAAATTATATTTTTTATAGTCGACAGTTCTCAAAGATAATATATTTTATCAATGGTAAGAAAACCAACAATTCTTTTATAATTGCTTGGCTTTTCTTTTGAAAGATGATTGGTTTGTATAGGTGCTAATAACAATTACTAAACATAGTGAAATAGGTAAATCACCTTTTAAAATTATGTATTTGCAATGTCACATCCATATTTCATCCATATTTGATCATGGATTTCATCTAAATTGTGCCTTTTATTGTAAGGATCAATGATGATTTATTACTTGATAACTTTTGTTTTTGTTAAATATTTCTAATAAAAGGATCCAATTGAAAATCTATTTTTTTGTAACCAAATTGATATAGAAAGTTATTTTGAGAAAAACTTATACAACTCCAATAGCTGGGGGAGGGGTTATATTTGAGGTGTGTCCAAATATTAACTAGAACAAACCTAATAAAACTCCATAACTACATAAATACAAAATCTCATTGGAGATTTCAAGGAATTTTGTATCTTATATCGATAAAATTACCATGAAATTTACATTTGTGGGTAAACATCACTGCAAATTATTAATAGAAAAATTCCATCTATAATTTTGTTGGTTTTAATTGAGTTTTTAGTAATGTTAATTGTGTTATCAAATTATTCACATATATTTTTAGAGATATTGATGGAAGGGCCTAAATATTCTCTGCAATAAATATTTCCTACAACAATATAGAAAGATATTGATGGAAGGGCTTAAATTTAGAATTTCTGAAACTTTAGAGATCTAATCGCAAAAGGTAGTTTGGAAACATGATCAATAATCGCAAAGTAGAACATGGCTCATAGCCTTCACCGAATAATTAAGCACTTCATTCACCCAAGAGGTACACATAACACTGGTTGAAAGCAATCGATCGAGGAAAAAGAAAAGAAAAGGAGACAAGTCAAACAGCATAATCACATTACATTTTAGAGAAAAAGAAAGGAGCAATTAACTCATTAAACACCACAGTAGGTTTTCATGATATTGCAGTCACGTTTATTTGGATCATTGTATGATTGATAGAAATCAAGAAGCTTCTGGTGATCAAAGGGCTTGTACTGTAATGGGTGTTCATCATCTACTAGCTCCTCTGGTGGTTGTACCACCCCATCTAGGAATGTGAATAACCCCAGTGCATATCTGTCTTCTTCGCTGGTTACAACGACTCGATGGTAAGAAGATTTTATCCTGTCATTGCTCCATGCCTACACAATACCAACCAAGATTTTCTATTCAAACAACACAATTAATGATCAAGAGTTATCAATTTTTTTTTTTGGTCTGTATCGTTTGAAATAGGAATCTTGTAAAATAAGAAATACCATAAACCCACCATGCATACATCACCAGCTATGACAGCAAATGAAGTAGTTGAAGAAGGCTCGTACGTTATCCACTCTCCTTCCTTGGTTCTTATCTCTAAACCTTTAACAGGATTTTGATAAAGTAGGGTCAAGAAAGTCTTGTCCATATGAGCCTTAAAACCAACATTCGTCTCCCCCTGTGATCTTCCATATTTCAACAGACGTAGGAGGTAATTTGTTGAGTTTATGAAAGGCTCATAGTCTTTCTTTATACCATAGCTTTCAAACAACATCCTTACCACCATCTGATTTAGTTCAGATGCTATCTTCGTAAAAGAGTGGATGACATCACTGAAGATATAAACAAAAAGCAAGTAAATCATACTAATTAAACTCACTCTTAAGTTAGCATAGGAGGATACAGCTACATGCAAGGATTCAGATGATCGGTCGAAGGAAAAGGAAAAAGAAAAATATTTAATCATAATATAATAATATGCATCTTACCAGAATCTTTCGTTTCCATCGGGCCACATAAGGCTAGTAAAGTTTTGACATTCATCTTTCTTTGTTGCATACTCGATCCCCAAGCCTTCAGGGAAGCCAGAGATTTTCCCCATGTAACCATGGCCGAGCTTAGGATGTGTATTTCTGTTTTTTGTTTCATGAGGGAGATTGAACAATTCCTCTAGCACCGATATAATTTCCCTGTAAAATTCCATTGAAGGCTCGCTGTATACTACTTCAAAGAAGCTGTATTCCTCAAGTGCTCGCCGGATATCACTGCAAGCCGCCAGCCAGGAACTGGAGCCAGGCTCGAAGTTTTCCTTGGACAAATGAACAACATGAATTTTAGATGCTGTTTCAGAACCCATGATTGGTGTGCTCTCTCTCTCTTGCTGGAGTGTGTTTGAGATGATGCGCAATGTAGTGTTGTACCCATCCATAATTTATACTGTTAGTATCGCAACGACCTACAACAAGACAAATAAAAATATTGAATATAATTAATGGACTTTATGTTTAAGATATAATTTAAATAATCAGTAAAAATATAATTTTTTTAAAAAAATTTAAGATAATAATTTTTTAAAAAATATTACAATGATATAATATTGAATTGATCTTAATCATCTTGTCATAGATGAATTTAATAAACTTATTATTTGTGTATACTATTTTTATTTATTTATATGAAAAAATATATATTTTAAAAATTAATCGTAAACTTTAAATATAAAATTTTATTTAAAATTATGATAATTCTATAAAAATAAACAAAAATAAATCATAAATTTTTTTCCAACCAATTCAATATTAAAAAAGGGTGAAATAATAAATATCAATTAAAAATATTAAATTCAATTAAAAAAACCAAAAAAATACCTTGTTAAACTCATAAATTGAGTTAATCTAAGTTTTCTTATCAAATTCGTAAATCAAGTTATTGACTTTATAACTTTAATAACTTAAATTTTTTAAAACCATTTTTATTTAAATAAATTAAAGAAATAGACCACTCCATGTTGCTTAAATGCTTTTCTTATACTAACTTGATGTTGATATATTTTTCTGATATCATTATAGTTATATAAAAAGTAAATTAAAATAAAATATCAACTCTAAATATCAATAAACATATAATATAAAGACCAAATTAAAAATAAAAAAAACAACACAAATTTTAATAACTTAATATTTTTCAAAACTATTTTCTATTGAATTTTTTTTGAAAAAAAAACTAAATAGACCATCCCATGATATCAAGATATTTTTTCAATACCAACATGATGCCTATATTTTTTTAATATCAAATAAGATTTTTTTTAATACCATAATTGTTAAATTTGTTCTAATGAGTTAACATGAAACATGACTTAGGTAGGCTTTAAGTTGAATTAAAAAACTTTAAGATGATATTTTTAAAACAAATATTAAGATAATATATTATTGAATCGACCTTAATTATCTTGCAATTCACATCATAAACTCTACTAGATTTAATAAATTTATTATTTATGTATATTATTTTTATTTATTTATATGAAAAAAAACACATATTTGCAAAATCAATCACAAACTTTAAATATAGAATTTTATTTGAGAGTATGATAACTCTATAAAAATAAATAAAAATAAATTATAAATTCTGTTTTTCAACCAATTCAATATTAATGAAGGGAGAAATAAAAAATATCAATTAAAAAATTAAATTCAATTAAAAAATAAAAAAAAAACCCTGCCAAACCCATAAATTGAGTTAATCTAAGTTATCTCACCAAACTTGCAAATCGAGTTATTAATTTTACAAAATTTAATAACTTAATTTTTTTTAAACCATTTTTATTTAACTAAATTAAGGAATTAAATAGACCACTTCATGATATTTAAATGTTTTTCTGATACCAACTTGATGCCGATATATTTTTCTAATATCATTATAGCCATATAAAAAACAAATTAAAATAAAATATCAAATCTAAATTCCAATAAACATATAATATAAGCACCAAATTAAAAAAAAAACAATAACACAAATTTTAATAACTTAGTATTTTTCAAAACCATTTTTTATTGAATAGTTTTTTTAATAAAAACTAAATATACCACACCATGGTGTCAAATATTTTTTTGGTACCAACATAATGCCTATATTATTTTAATATCAAACAAGATTTTTTTTAATGTCATAATTATTCAATTCAATCTAATGAATTAACTTGAAACATGCCTTGGGTGGGCTTTAAGTTGAATTGAAGAGGGTTTGTCGTTACCTTACCTCCATCTAGATTTTTAGTAAGTCAGGTTAGTTTTAAGAAACTTATACAAAAAAAACAAAAACAACATTATTTTAATAAAAAATAACTTATATATATAGTTTAACAAAATAACCCAACGATAACTCAATAACTTATGTTTTTTTTTTCTTTTGCAATTAGCATCTAAACTAAGCCTTGATAATTATCACACAGATCGACACCATAAAGATATTTCTCCATTTATTTTTTATTTTAACTATTATACACATGTTTTGTTGTACTTTAATCAAATATAATTCTATAATTATTCTCTTTGTTTTTTTATTCCAAGACAGTAAGTAGAATGCGGTATTCGCATCTCGAAACATATGACCCGGTCGTAGCTGAGACGTGAATTAGCACCTTATTTATGGGCAGTACAGTGCTGCGGTAAGCAATGCGAGTACGAAGTATGAATATTTTAAGGTTTTGAAGCCTAATACACCAACTAGACAATTTATTTATAGGGTCATTGTTATGCTTCTTTGCATCACAAGATAACTCTTATGTATATTTTATAGAGGGTGTCACTTGTAAAATGAGTCGGACTTGTTCATCAAGGATTTAATTTTTTCAACTGGTCGAAATTGAGAGAGACTCTGAATTAAGAGAGATAAGGCAGATGAACATGCTATTTGTTATTTACATTTTAAAAATATTTTCTAAATATATATTTTTATTTTAAATTAATTTTATTTTAGTGTTTTTAGATTTTTTTGATATGCTAATGTTAAAAATAATTTTTTTTAAAATAAAAAAATACTATTTTGATTATTTTTAAGTAAAAAATACTTTAAAAAATAATTATTACCATATTTTTAAAAACCCAAAATAATAAGGTGATATAGCAACACATAACCTTTTTTAGTGTGTGATTCATTTATCAACATATTTAAAACTGTTTTCTCACGAAAATATAGCTTCAACCACTAACATTATTCATTAATCTTACTTTTTTTTCATATTCATATGAGAGAAATGTTAGGTTGGTTGCCATTTCATGTAAGGCACCAACCATTTACCATTGACTATTGGTAGCCACCATTGTTGAATGAGATAGAGTTGGTGGCCACCATTGTTGAATGAGCTAGAGTTGGTAGCCACCAATGTTGACAACAAACCAAGAAGAGCTTCCATGAATGCCTATAAATAGAGGCATATATGAGAGAGCAAAATGAGAGAGGAAGTAGAGCCAAAGAGGTGAGAAATGTAGGAGAGAGTGGGCTGCCATTGCAGCACAAAAGGAGAGAAATAGAGTGAGGTTGAGAGTTGCTCAAAGAGGGGATGATTCCTCCTCCTCTATTGTTGTAAATCTTGTACTCTCCCTACATAATGCAATGG
>NW_011499989.1:599255-630439 GCF_000495115.2 Populus euphratica
TTGCCGAACCACGTTAAATATTGTGTCAGTGTGCTTGGCCTCCTATGAGCAAATATCAGTACATCACCGGTCGGAATTCCCAACAAGAAATAGAGAGAGATAGAGAGTGGAAAGAGGACACTCATTTTTATTAAAAATGACTTATTTTAAATGATTGATATGTTGTATTTTCCCATGTATCAAAGAAATTGTCATGTTGAATTTTCACATAGATAAACAATATTATTAATTGATATTTCGTATCACCCTTTCTTATTCATAGTTTTTAAAATATCTTTAATTCTTGTAATTATGGGTTCTTTACAGAATGAACTTTAATAAGGTATATTGTAGAAAAATACATAACTTAATTAATATTTTGAATAAACAAATATTTTAAAACAATTGAAAATAAAAGGCATGAGACTCTTTCTGAAATAAAGCGAATAATAGTATTTATTTTTAAATGGATGCTGTATTTTATATTTTTCAGCTCATTAAATCACTTGGATCATTAACCCGGACTTTCTTGACAGGATCAACGAACACTTCATGATGAACAAGCCCTGTGATATATATATATATATTCATGCTTGTGAAAGTTTATAGAACAACACGTTTATTGATATGGCATCATAATCATCAACAACAACAGTTTTCTAACCATAACCACATATGACATTCATTAAATTGCTTCTTGTACGAAGCATTAATACATTTTGAATGCAAGCACTAAAAAACGAAAATGAAAAGCCATCAACCTTCAGAAAAAGAAAAGGAAAACACTGGCATTGGAATCGAAATACATGAAAACAGGCCTTATATAGCAAGCTGTAGTGAGCATCAAGCAATTATTGTACGAGTCCATTTTTCCCTTTAATTTCAAACGCCACAATAAGCCTTGATAGGACATTTGCTTTTGTATCCCTCTTCTGTCCGATAGAAATGAAGAAGTCCAGTATGATCCAGTGGCTTGTACATTAAAGGGTGCTCCTCGTCAACAAGTTCTTCAGGAACTTGTATTATTCCTTTGTTGAAAGCAAACAGCGCCAGGGAGTATCTGTCTCTTTTTCCGTTCATGATAACACGGTGGCTAGGAGATATTACCCTGTCATTGCTCCATGCCTGTACGTAAGACAAATAATTAATCATAATCAGAGACTCGCCAATAATTATCTTAAATTGGATTCATAAGATCCACAGTAGCTAGGTTGGCATATAATTTGAAAGAAATATAATCATAATCAGTGACTCCAGTGGCTCACCATTAATGCATCTCCAGCTATGACAACAAAAGACGAAGGTGAGAGCTCAACATTGATCTTCTTGCCATCCTTGGTGTCCACTTCCAACCCATTAATTTCATTTTGATGAAGTATGGTTGTGAAGCTCTTGTCAGTGTGAGTGATAAAACCTAAATTGTGCTCGTCCACCTTGGGAGGTCTATTTTTCAAAAGCCGAAGAAGGTAAGTAGTAGACTCAACATAAGAGTCGTGATACTTTTCTACTCCATAACTTTCAAATACCATTCTAGTCACCATTCGGTCTAGCTCTGCAGCTAGATTAGCGTACTTGAAAACATATTCACTAATCAAGATTGAGATGAAAATATATTTAAACTAGTTAGACAAATAACCATGTCGGAATATTATAATGTGAGAGAAACTGATAAGTAGAACGTGCTAGTTCTCTTCATTAATCAATATACGTACCAGAAGCGATCATTCCCATTCGGCCACATGAGATCTGTGAAATTTTGAGTTGCGTCTAGAGATGTTGCATTGTCAATTCCCATGCTTTCATGGAGAGGGAGTTTGGCAATCTGTCCAACATAACCATTCAAGGGCTTCTGATATTTGTTCTGCATTTTTGTTTCAGTCGGGAGATCGAACAACTCCTTTAAAACACCAAAGACTTTATCTCTCAGTTCTAGAGGTAGTCTGTTGTACTCTACTACAAAACAGCCATACTCTTCAAGCGCTAGCGTAACATCACTGCAGGCTTTGAGCCAAGAACTTGTGCCAGGTTTCAAATCTTCCTTGGCGAAGTCGAGAATAGGAAGCTTTGATGGCAGTTCATTGGAACCCATGCTTCCTTTTTTCCCCTACTAATCAACAAGCTTGCAGGATCCCAAGTCTTGATGGGTTATTGTTGTTATGTTTCTTGTAAGAGTATGTATAGCGCCTTTGGGTATCATTATAAGACAAAATGAGACGAAAAAATTATAAATACGGCAAAACCACATGCCTTGATAATCAATATCCTCAATTAAAAAATATATTTTATTAATCCTGATTTGAAATTAACGTGGTTTATTAATAATTCGTATACTTTATTTTTTAAAAAAAAAACGTAGGTTCCATTTAATATATATATATCACTAATCTCTCAATTAGAATACCTTTGTAAAATATGATTTTAAAGTTTTTTTTTTTTTAAAGATTGCTGTAACCTTATTTCTAATTTTTCTTAGTGAATTAATTAAAAAAGCTCTGGTAAACCATTCTCATTGTTGCTTTGAGTGCATCTTTGTATGCAATATATTCTAGTATAGAACTATCATCTATAGTAATTTTTTTTCCCTTTTCATGATGTTATTAATAATTTACTCATTACTCAATAATTATATAATTTTTTTTTCCAATCAGTTCAAAAAATACTGAACATCCATTGTATTATGATACTTTAACTCTTTGATTAGAACATGAAGTTGTTTTACTGATTTTACAATGTTGAAAACAATTCACAATTATATATACAATTATATATGCTTGAATATATATTTTCCAAGTTGAGATTACAAGATTTATTACATTTAAAATATTTATCTTTCTCTAGATTTGAGATCCTAATTTCCTAATCCTCTAAAACGATTTTAATAAAATTAATGATAATAATGCATCTTGAAAGCTCATAATCTCCCCACATCATAAGGTTGAATCTTTAGTTTTGTTTTGGGTGGTAAGAAAAAAAACTATATTTTTAAATCTTCAATAGTTTTAAGAAGAGCGAGACAATTATCAATAAGCAAATCATTTTTTCTACCATCCAATTTTCTACAAAGTTGTCAAATAAATTCTAAAAATAAAATCATAGTCATCCATGCTTGTTTGTTGGCATAATACTTATAGTTCACACTACTTAAGTTTTATATTTTTAAAACACTATAGTTTAGAATACTTATTAATAAACTATAAAAGAATTTTCTCATAACTATCCTTATTACATTAAATAACAATTGTAGATCTATTCTTATCTTGTTTCTCACCTTCAAGTTGTTTTGTTGCACAAAAATGATTTAATTATAACCTATAAATGAAAACAATTTTCATGGAAAGTTGATCTAGTATCTCTTTTATAGACTTTGAATTGCTCTAAAGCATCTCTATATCAACTAACATGTTTTCTCTAAAATAATGATGCATTTTAATGTCATGTATTGATTTGATGTGTTCGATCCAACCTTAGAATTTTACGGGGTAAATATTTTTAAATGTATCCCTTGCCTTCTTCTTTATGATTAGTTTGTCAATCATATTCACATTCTTTGTATTGAACAAATCACTCATAAAGAGCTTTTCTCCAGCTTTGGGAATTTTGCAATTTTATTATTATTTGGCAAACTCTTGTTCAATATTGGTTGATAGATACTTTAATAATCTCTTGATGGTGTTTGAAATTGTTTCTTAGCTCATTTGCAAGTTATACTTTTATGGCATCCAGTACCGGTGCAGTGCACTTGCTTAGGGGTGCAAGTTAGATTCTTTATATTATACTCACACAATGCTTCATGCATTAATTAACTTATTTACACTTTTAAATTGAAAAGCTATTTTGTTTAATTTTACATAGTCGATATATTTTTTAGATATGTTTTTGCTTGATTGAATGTTCATGAAGTATATTAATAAAGTATATATCTAATATAATTTTATTTATTTGAAAAACAGATAGATCGAAAACTTTTATTTAATAAGATTAATAACATTTTTAAATTTGTTTGGTTATACAAATACATAGAGGAATGATATTTTATAATTTGGTGATTATGTTCAATGTTTTGGGGAAAAAAATAAATACTATCTTGATCAATTAGTTTTTAATATATATTAATATGTAAACTAATAAATGATTAATTTATCAATTAAATAATATCTTAATTAATAAATAGATTTTTATCATCCGCAGATATTAATTTATATAGGTTTAACTGTAATTAATTAGATCGTATGCTTTCGCTTATGGATCTTGAAATACATTTTTATATTTGGTGTTCTTGCATGGTCATACACGGAGGAGATACTGATTGAGATTTTGCCTCCAAAAGCTTCAGGTAAGAAGCCGAAAGGTTTATCACACAGAATCATAATCATGCAAGTTGCATCCTTAAATAAAACACCACCAGACGATAGGACAATTGAGTTTAGGGCGACGTCACCGTCAAGTTAAGTGGCCTATTAAATTTGATTTTCAACCTTAAAATTATCTGCATATATATATATATATATTGTTTACACGACTAAAAGATTGATATTTTTTTTCAAGTACAAAAATATTAAAATAATAAATAACCCGGCAAAACTAGAAACGAACTACATGAAAGTTAATTATATAAATTATAAAGAATAATAATACAAAAATAACAACAATAATAATATTAATAATAATAATAGTACTAGTACTAGTAGTAATAAAAAAAAAAGAATTTGATGAGAACTTTGAGATAGAAGATCAATGTGAGGATCAAAAAATGATAAAAATAAATGTAAATGTTAAAAGATCTAGTAATGATAATTCAAATAAGTATAATATAAACTCTTATTGTTCAACTAGAAACTACACATAAAGGAGGTTTGAATCGGATTATAAATTGTTAACATAATTATATTAGTTATCTTATTTGAATAATGTTAATAATTGTAAATATTGTCAGGCATTCATGACTATAACTTATATTAACAATAAATCAAGTTTCTTTTATAGCACAGATGTTAGTTATACCATACAGTTTGGGTTATAAAAATATCAAGTATTTAATATACCAAATATTATACAACATTGATTTGCATAAATCAGATCTAACCCAATAACCAATAAAAAATTATGATTATTTGCATAACAACCTAGTAGTTATTGCATAAAATAGAATTAGTTTGCTGGGATTAAAATGATTTCATCAACAACATCATTTGATGCTAAAATCATGATTTATTATTTAATATATTATTATTTTCTCTTATACATTTTATTATACATTTTATTACTAGTGAGCTACTTACCTCACGTCATATATATAAATAATAATAAAAATATAAAGTTCATAATGAATAAGTTATCTAGAACATTAGTTGTACAATGAAACTCATAATTAAATTATCAAATTTCATTAATAACCTAAAATTGTATTTACTTTGCCTTAAGAAAATTCTATTAACGACATAGTCAAAGGAAAACGACCACAATACTTTAAAAACTAATATCCCTTTCAAGCATATATACTTCTTTTAACGTTATTATGACTTCCATTCATTGAATCTATATCATAAAAAGGTTTGATGAAGTCGTTAAATTTTAAAAGATGAGGGTTTTTTAGCTTGATAGGAAAGAGGGATGCAAATCAAGCATGGAGCAGGTAAAATATCAATTACAAAGCTTTTTATTATATAGATTGAAATGTACGGAGTGTAATAATAACGTTAAGTTTCCCATTCAATCTTGGTACGCCTCATCAACCAGAATAGACAATTATGATATCAAAGGTTCCATTTAATAAAATAATAATAATAATAATCTTTATTTTTAATTTTAGCATATCAAAACAATTCAAAAATATTAAAATATATTAATTAAAAAATTAAATTTCATGAAACTCCAATTGTACAATCTCTTAATCGGTGGCATCATCCTTGTACTAGAACTTGAAGGTATCCAAAAAAACAAATAAAAAGATACTACTATGATTACGTTGCATATTTAACAAATAAAGTGTGGAAGTTGATACACAGAGGCTAGCATGGGGATCTTCCGCCCCGTCTCTATGTTCGTATTAGCTTTCAGCAGCTTGCTAGTCGACAGCTTGTCATGGATCATGGCTAACATCAGAACTCGGGGACCAAATGTATTTTATTATTATTATTATTATTCAAGCAATATATAAATACGGAATACTTGCTTATATATCCAGAGAATTATATATTTTTAGCTGCATGCTAATGATTCTCTGGTTTCAATGAAGTGACAAATGCAAATCAAGCTGTATCTTCTGGGTGGTAAGATGGCATAATCTATCTTAAGTGATCAGATTTTCACCATTTGATACAAAAATATTCAAGCATTTTTTTTTAATTTTTTTTCCTGGTCCCATAATTTAAAAAATATATCTTATGGTTGGTAATTGCATTTCATGGATCACAATATGGTCCCAAATTTTATTTAATTTTTTTCTCTTAAAAAAGTATTGGTCCCCAATTGAGAGTGTCAATGTTGGTTTATCATCCTAAAATATAATCGTTATTGAGGCCTTGGAAGGAGAAATACATTTGTATCTCTCTAATTATATTTTCAATGAGATTTAAATTGTAGCGAAGAGTCTAAATCTGGTCCCCGATTCCATAAAAAACAATTAAAAAAAATATGGTACCTAACCTTAAAAAGAATAAATATAAGAAAGGACAAGTGTGTGTGTGTGTGTGTGTTTGAAGGGTCAAAATCAGGTCCCAAAGAATAAAAAAGTAATGGTCCTTGATTCATAGTGGTAACTATGTTATTTTACATTATAAGATTAACGGGTCATTGTTGAGGTTTTGAAACGAAGGGGATAATTTATTATTTTCCCAATATCATATAAATGTATAGTTAGATGCAAAGTGGTCCATATTATGCCAAAGTTATTTGGAATCTTTTCTTGGCATAGAATTCCTGATGCGTAGTTATTCTTGTATTTCGCTTTAAATTTAGTGTTACGATATATATAATAATTTTTATATATCTAAAGATATTTTTAATTTATGAATCAATTGTTTAAGGTCATTTATAACTCTTAATTATTTAACTACATATTTATTTGCCACATATAACCTTACATTATTGTTCACAATATCTTAAATATATACATATGATATTATAATTATAATAACAGAATCCACTTTTACCCTTGTCCATTATAACTGTGCCTTGTTTTTTTTCTCTTTTTTTTTGTTTTATCTATCTTTATTTTATTAAAAATTCAATTTTTATTTTTAATTTCATCATTAAATATTAAATTTATTTAAAATTAAATTTCATAATTTGTTTCAATATGCTTTTTTTAAAACTATCTCAATCTTATGACCTAAATCATAGGTTATTTAATTAGAGGCTCAACTCATGTTCTATTTTTGCCATTCCTTTAATTGAATTTAGTTATTTATTTTTTATTTTTATCCATCAATATTTGGTTGATTTGAAATTAAATTTTATATTATATTATTTATTTTTTATGAGATTATTTTAATATTATGACACATGTCACAAGTTTTGTGGGTTGACTCAGGTTTTTTATGTGTATTTTTCTTATTGATTTTTTTTTTAATTTTAGTTTTTAATGTTGGGTTGATTGACAATTGAACTTCATAATTTTTTTTATTTATGTTATATTGAATTATCTTTGTCACATGACCTGCGATATGAGTTTGATATATTAATACAAGTTAACTCGGGTTAATTTTTGGATATTCTTTTATTTTTTTTTAATTTTATCCTTTAATATTTTATTAATTAAAATTTGTATTTCATAGTAGTTTACTTTGTATTTATTTTATAGAAGTTTATCATAATCTCATAATTAAAATCATGAATTTGATAAGTTAACATAGATTAACTTTGGTGATTCTAATATATTTTCATAATGGGTATTCGAGAAGTTCACCATCGGCATAAGTTAGTTTCAAATCTTATTTCATTGGGAATTTAACAAGTTTCATGCCTAGCAAACCAGCTCCTTCTAGTATATCCAAGCAATATTTTTGTTGACAAATGGCAATTCTAGTCTTAGATCAAGCAACATCCTAAGAAAATACTCCATAGGTCCAAGATCCTTAATCTTCAAATAGGAGCTTAGGAATTTCTTGAGATCACTCGTAGCCTCTTCATTATTCCTTGTAATATAGCAGTAAATGAGTTATTATGAATTTTAATGAATAGTGAATAATCTATCCTAGACTTTTTGAAGCCAATATTTTGGATTGTAGATGATAACTTATGAAACAAACTTAGGGATGCTTGCTTTAGATCGTGTGAAGATTTTATCGAGTCGTTAAAAAATTCCCTTTTTAGGTGATGAGAAATTGAAGAAGGATGCATAGAAACTTCCTTGGTGAGCCCCTTATGAAAAAAAGCATTTTTTTATGTCCTTTTGATGAAGCCTCCAATTACAAAGATGAATTTGACAATAAAAAAAATGTTATTTGTATTCCAAGCACTCTCATCATATAAACCTTTTGTAATATGATATGATGAGCTGTATATAACGCTAATATTAAAGTGATATTTAATTTTGAAGATCCACTTGCAATTAATACCACGTTGACCAACTAATAAAGAAAATAATTATGGTTTTATAAGAAAATAATATAAATTATATTTTGAAATATCATTTGACAATTTAAATTATTAAATGAAGATGATTTTTTAATATAATATCAGAATTTTGATAATTAAATTACCTAATAATTTAAATTATTAGATTGACAAGTCCATGTATTATTGTTCTCGGGCACACAAATTTCTTCCTACATTGGTTGAACCCACATTGGATCATGATAAACCTACTCTTAAAAATCTGGTTCGACGAAGTGAGAGATATTATGTATAAATTCATGATGTGCTTAAAAAAACATCAAGTAGGAAACATAATGTGTAAAAAGGTTGCGAATACTTAGATATGGAAGAAGAGATGATAGTTGTGTCAAGCAATAAGGCATGATTGATTTTGTAATATCTAAGACTAGTAAAGGTAGTGACAGAGAACTGGTGGTTGATTTTGGGGCAAAACTGATGTAGGTTCCAAGGTGATGTTTATGTAGGAAAACAGGAATGTCAACGGATGAGGATGATAGATTTAGATCGATAGAGAATCTAGTCGGTTTGTGAATACTAGGATGTCTATTGAAAAATGACATCCTGGTAGGTTAAAAATTTTATTTATATTTTTTTTCTTTGATTTTTTTTCTAACTTTTTTAAATTTTAGAAAATTTATAATGAGCGAAGAGAGGAAAAAACTTGAAATGGTGAAAAATTATCCGAATTGTGTCAAAATAATGTATTTTCTTTAATTTTTCAAAATATATTCAAAAATAAAAAGTAAAAGTGAGTTATTACAAAATATATTCCATCCTTGCATAGAATTCATTTGATCCCATAAGAAACTGCACGAGTTTTTCCTTGTCTTCACGATCCGTAAGATGCTTCTAACCTCCACTGTTGCAGTTAAAGGTTCCTGATATAAGGCCAACTCATCCCAAATTGCCTACATCTTGGAGTAGTAAGCCAAAAACAGATTATCGCCCCTAACAATGTTCCTTCTAAAAACTTTCTGGAATTTTATAAATTCTGGAATCATTACCCTTTCAAAATCTTTCTTTTAAATCATTCCAAACCTTCGTTGTTTCAGCATAAACAACACCACAAGTTGTTGTAGCGGGATGATGACTTTTTTTGGAAGGTGAATAATCATTAAGATATTGCGCTGATCCCTTGCTCATCTAAGTGCAGCCAAATTTCACAATTTTTTTATGGCGTTAGAGTTTATGTGAAATGGGGTTACTTTCTAGAGATCTTTTGATAGATTCATTATCATGGAAGGTGAATAATTTTGTCAAATAAAATTGCGCTATTCTGTTCACCATCTATTGCGCCTTGCCCTAGTAGTGGTGCCCTATTCAGTCAAGAAACAAGTCCTCGTCTTTCAAAAAGTCCCAAAAAGAAAACTTAAATTCGGCTCTGCCTAGCACATGAACATAGGCTAGCTACCCACGAATTAAACCTCTCTGAATCGTAAACTACTGGGCCTTTTCAATTCTTCATCCACTACATATCGAAAAAATTCTTTATTTTTTTAAAAAATCAATCATATCGAATTGTGAATTAAATTCAGTTGTAGGATTAAATTAGTTGTTCTGTTGGAAATTCTTTTAAATGTATTGATTTAAATTTTCAATGAAATTTAAATCATCTAAAATAAGCAAATTCTCATAAGATCTTCCACTGTCAAGCATGTCTTTATTATCACATGTAGCCGAGAAAATATGGCAACAATGTGATCTGGTGCAACACCCACAACCATCATGCCATAAAAGCTGAACTGCAATAAGTGAATCACATGTAGAATAGATACCACAAGAATTTAGCAATAGTCCATTCAAATCATATCGTTGAATAGACTATGATGCTATAGGCTACAAGTTGTGCAAAAATGTTTGGAAACTCAATAATCTGCATCAGAAATTCTGAAGTAGATGCAACAAAAAGGGTAAAAATTAAAAGAAAACATTAGTCTGCCAAAAATAGTCTTCACCACAATAATTCTAACTCTAACTTTTATTATGAAAAAAGATTTAATATGCTTATTTAATAGTAATAAAGTCCTAAACAAAACTAAAAAAAAATAATAAAATGGTTCTAAGCTAAATAGAAATAAAATCTTTAATAGTAAGTTGTAGATCTCAGCTAGGTAATTTTTTTACCTTAAATAGCTATAAAAATCAGATTTTATAGACAATAGAGATTTAATCTCCTTGAGAAATTTCAACCACTAGATTGAAATCTCTACCAAATAACATAAAACTACATATTTGACCAAAATCTCCAACATCAAATTGGAAATTCATTAACAAAAATTTCACCAGGTAGAAAATAAACATTCTGTTTAACTTAAAGGGTATAGTTAGTACTTGAACTAACCTCGTTTGCAAAAAAATTTTTAATTAAATTAAATCAGATGCCACTAACCTCGTTTGCAAAAAAAAATTTAATTAAATCAAATCAGATGCCACTAACCTTGTTTGCAAAAAAAAAATTTAATTAGATTAAACCTCGTTTGCAAAAAAAAATTTAATTAGATCAAATCAGAGAACACTAACTTCAATTGCAAATATATATATATATATATATATATATAAGGTCAAATAAGAGACAACCATCCTCTTTGTAAGAAAATAAAAATAAAAATCTAGACAACTTAGAGGCTACCAACCTTTTCGCAAAATAATTTAAATCTATCCATTTTGAAATCAACCAACTTGAAGGGATTTTTTGAATGTAAGGTTTGGTATGACTTAGCTAAGGAATTTGATTAAAGATCTCATGATTGTTGGATTAAAATATCGTGATAATATGATATGGTTGAATTCTAATTTTATTGTTAAATTGTCTTGGTATTAAATTGAATTCCAGTGACACAAGGCTAAACTTCGTGGTACTTCCTAATTACAAGGTTTAATTTTTCTTGGTTTAATTTTTTTAGTGCTCCATAATTATAAAGTTGACATTGTTTCTTGAGGGTATTTTTGAATTTCTTGATTAACAGGGCTGAATTTTCATAGAGCTTCTTAATTATAAAGTTGATGCTAATTCCTGATGGTAGGGTTTAATTTCTTGACTAGTAGGGTTGAATTTTCTTAGTTCTTCCTGGTTGCAAGGTTTACTCTTATTTACAATGAGAGAGTTGGATTTTTTTTAATTAATAGGGTTGAATTTAAAGGAGTCTTGCAAAGATTTTTATCGGATTTGAATTGGCTGAAGTTTTTGTTAGACTCAAATTTGTTGGGGCTTTATTAGACTCGAAAACAATTCTCATGGACTTTATAAAGCTCTTATGTAGATCATTATACAATATTATAGGTTAGAGAACGAGATAAATTCTTACTTGTTAAAAATATAGGTCCTGGTTTCTAATTTCCACACTAATGATTTGAGTCTACTATTTTTGTCTCTACATCTTCCAGTAACTTAACTCACTCCATTACTAGAATTCATCAGCATAAATTATTTGTTTATTTTTTATATTGTTTGAATACTAATGGTCTTTCCCTTGACCTATGATTCTTCACATTTGCTATTTTGAGAGACTTTGCATTCTCTAACACTTATTTGAAAAATATTCATTTTGTCACCAATTTGGTGTCTTACCATACTATTTTTGACCTTATATATGGTTTTCTAAGAAATCATTACATGCTTTTAGAATGTGATTTTGCTTCTATTTTCTATTATCAGAAACTTTATATCTTTACTACTACTATGAGAGTGACAAATTACAAACTTTAACTCCTTCTATTACCTAAAGAATGATGAATTGAGATTTTGCCTTAGTTTTGTGATTTTATTTGAGAACTTTTAAACACACTGACTTATTTATCATGTGTTATTTATGCATTCTTATAATAGAACCTGTTTCATATCACAAGGCTTGTTTTCCTGATTGTTAGGGTCTAACGAATACTTGTTTGCTACTGCTTGCTTTTTGATCAATGGATGGGTACTATTCATTCATCGAGCTAGCTCGGTCAATATTGCTCCGCTTGTTATTTCCCACAAGTGTTTTCTAAAAATGTTAATTTGGTTCTCCTTATTTCTTATTATGAATAAATTGCTACCCCTACCATTTCTTATTTCATAGGAATTTCTTCATATCTTTTCTTTTATGTGATAGTCATTTCTTTTATGTGATAGTCATGATCAAGATTACCTCTAGTTAATCTAGTTATGCATATAACTATCATAGTTTGCTACAACTAATTTGACTATTTATTTTCTTGGTAACTAGTATTGTTGTCATCACATATCACTTTAAACAAAGTTACCATAAGTCATTTGCTATAACTAATTTTTTTGTTTATAATCTAGGATGCTCATATGCATTACACAAAAATATTAATAATACCAATTGATCTAGCAATTTCTCAATGTTATCCCTAATCGTGGAGGCACACACCTATAATCATCATTCAAATTCTTTAAAACACATATATCACTATCATAATCACAAAATTGCCCTAGGTTTGTTTGATTAGTTTTCTCAGTAACATCATCTTTGGCAAGAACTTTGCAAATTTAATTAATGTCTATTTTTTATTTATAAATCGTTTTTTTCTTAAGATCATACTATAAATTTTAAGGTCTATCTTTATTCAAGTATAATTGTTGAAATGAAATTAAGATGTAAATTTGAAAGTATTTGTGTAAATATAAAAAAAATTTATTCATGAATTTAAAACACATCATTTACTACTAAAATATGCTTTTAGATGTTTTTATTTACATATGAAACAATTGTCAGTTGGGATTGTCAAAAAAAAAATATTGTTATCTCAAAATTTGATTATGAATTTCCTTATAAAGGAATAACTATTTTAAAAATAAAAATTTGAATTCCAAAAGTAGTTTTTTTTCCCCTTTCATAAAGAGATAGAGTCTACTTTATGTTATGTTTAGCTTGTCCATTTATTTTGTAAAATTGCATAATTAAAAAATGATATATAGTGTACAAACAAGTCATGATTTTTCTTCTCATAGAGACTAGTAGCTTTCAACGCAAACAAAATATATATATATATATCATAAATGACTTTTATAGGCATGAAATATAGGCTATAGCTGATGGCTATAAAAAAATGAATATATATTAGGTTTAAATGGTGTTTAAAGGGTTAAAAAAATATAGGATCACTTATTTTATACAAAAATCTTTTAGGTTTGTTAGCTAAATTTTTATATTTAGGTGATTGTTCTCATTATAATCTTAATTCTCCAAGTTTCTCTTGCTTTATTCCTTGACATTTGGTTTTTAATCTTAGACATTTTGGAAAGCTTTCCATATTTCTTACTTTTTTTTTTTGTTGCTTTCTTTTGCACTACTTAATAAACAAGACTTGTCGAAAAGGTCATTTGCCAAAAATTTAACATCGATCCCTTGAAAAAAGAGGCTTGTTAGAAAGGTCATTCTCAAAAAATTCAATATCAAACTCTTAAACATTATTCATGAAAAATTTAATATCAATCTCTTAAACAAAAAGACTTGTTAAAAATGTCATTTTCAAAAACAGGCTTTAGACTTATATAAATGATAAAAACTGATCTTTGATCATACATTTTTTACCGTACCCAAAAAATATCTAAAATTTGTTATTCATATTCGTTGGGTCTATTTTGGATCAAATTGACCCCAATTAAATTATTGTATTACATCCAAAAATAAATTCAAACCCATAGAAATAAATTATTTTCTTCTTTTTTTTTTTAGACTAGTCACTAGAAAACTAGCTAAATTGTTCATCAAGTATCAATAAAACAAACATCAAACAATAGTGATATGATAAATAACTCTTTAAGCTTGAGGTTTCTCACATTTGAGGGGCTTGATAACCTTCTAAGTGAAGTTTGGGTCATTCCATCTAAAATATTTGTATGTTGCTATTTTCAAGAACATATTACCACTCTTATTAAGTTTCAGGTTGATGGTCATCATCCCAAGCCTAAAGTCAAAGTTGTTATTCACAATCTTAAGGATCTCTTTGTTAGGAAATTTTTCAATTTAGTTCTTGATTTTCAAAATTATGTATTTTTTGTCACTTTTCCTCTAATTTTTTTTTCTTCTTCAATTTCATCCCTAATTGAACCTCTAAATTTGGTTGCTTGTTATGAATTTTAATTCTTTTAATTAAAACCAAACCATACCTTTTTTTCTTAATTTTCTTTTCAATCATGTCCTTAATTACATCCTAAATTATTCATGATTTTTTTAACCTTTTTTCAACTCAATTCTCAACTTGTTAGATTCAATTATTAGTCCCATTTTATCCCTATTAATATTTTATTCTTTTTTTTTCTATTGATTTTATTCTTTTTTTATTTTATGTTCTTTTTCATTATTATTTCTCTCTTAACTTGACAGACAATAATAATAAAATAATAATAATAATAATAATAATAACACAATTAAAATTGACTAAATTTATTGAAAATATATATCTTTTGGAAATTTTTAGTTTGATTGCAATCTATATAAAAACCTTGTGGATAAGAATTTAGGTTATGACACTATACTTGATTTTCAAATATAAATCAATCAATTTATTAAATTGATAATAAGTTAAATTATTTAATCCATTTAATCCTGTCATGAATAAGATTATGTTTTATGTTTGAACCAATATATTATGAATCTAACATGTCATACATATTAAGATTATTGATAAAAACTTAACTAGGATAATTAATCAAGTGGGACTTGATTGCAGATAAATTAGAAATTGAGGACTATAGTGTAATTTATATATGGAATTATAATTTTAGATCTAAAAAAATTGAGTGAGAATTTGATTGCATAAATCTCTAATGGTTGTCTTTAAATAAAATATATGATATTTTTTCATGAGACAAAGTGATATTTTATCATTGATAAGGTTATTAAGTTTTATATATAAACAAAATGTTATGTCTCATACTTTTCTTTATACCTAAACGTAAGTATATAGGTAGAGAAATTAATAAAAGAGTTAGCACTCTAGGTATAACAATTCTTAGCACTTTAGGCAAAATAATTTCTCTCTCTTAAATGGTTTAAGAGATTTCTAATTTGACGATTCATTTGGATTATGATTAGATGTTAAAGAATTATATCAACTCAAAAGCTTAAATTGTTAAATAGGGGTCTAATATATGATTTATATTATTTTCTAATACATCTCCTCAAGTGAAAGCCTAAGTTTAAAACTTGCATGAGTCTACACTACCTTGCACTATTAATTAATTTTAAATTTATGATCGTTTAGTCATAATGGCTCTATTATCACATTAAAGATCCATCTTAACCCAATCTTAAAATGTTATGTAAGGTCTGAAGATATAATTTATATTATTTTCTAATATTCAAAGCCAGATAATTGGATAGCTTGTAATTTATGACAAACTAAACTTGAAAAGTTGATTAAACCCTAGAAAGAAAAAATGATTTTCAGGTAATTTTCACTTAAGTCCTAAACAATTATACTATGTCTAATAGGATCCATGACACTTCTAAAAATTCTTAAAATTATTATTTTCATTGTGTTTATTTGTTTTTAAAAACCCAACATTAATATGGATCTCACAACATAATACAAAATATCAATGAAAATAGCTATACTATCAATATACTAGAAACTATAAGTATTTTTAAAACCTTCATTGTTTTTGAAATTTATCCTTATCATGATGATAAACCAACATATTTATATATAGGTATTAACTAGAAGACATGTCTTTCAATAAGTAGATAAGACTAGCATGGAACATTTAGATGATTCGTTTTTGGACTTGTTGGACATGGTAAAATTTAAGAAAAAATTTGATCATCTCAAAACAGTTTCATAATAAAATTAACCATGATCAACCTTAGATTAATCAAAATTGGCCATGATCGACCAATTCATCATAATTGACTAAAATCAATCATGCCCAAAAGATATAGATGATGTAAAAGATGTTATTTAGAATTTTCTTTCCAAATAGAGTTAAAAGTTTTATTTGATTTAGTCTTTTTTAAAAGGTAAATATAAGCTTATAAGTTTTTATTTAAACAACCTAAGATTATTATTATTATTATTAACATTATAACTTGAAAAAACTCTAGTTATGACTTACTCTATACACGGTGTCAATACCGCACCAACAGTCACCCTTTCATTATTAGTTATTACAAAGTAAAGGAAAAAAAAAAAAAAACAGCGACCTCATAAGGTTGCTTTAATTTAAGATTACGAATATCACACACCACAATAAGCCTTTAAAGCACACTGATTAGGCTGAGCCTTAGGTGCCCAGGCCGAAAAAAACTTAAGGAATTCAAAATAATCAAATGGCTTGTAAAGCAAGGGATGATCTTCATCGATCAAGTCTTCAGGGGTTTTCATTTTATAACCTGCTTTGAAAAGCGAAAACAATCCAGCAGAGTACCTTGCCTCACTTCCAGTCATCCTTACGCGGTGATACGGCGGGTGCAATCGACCATTCGTCCATGCCTGCAGAAATCAATTCCAATAACAAATTGAAGTGCTTATGTTTTCTGAAATCAATTCCAATAACAAATTGAAGTGTTTACGTTCGTATTTTTTGAATTTACTTAAACTAGAATTTAAACTTCAAATCTTGAGCAAATATATTATCAAATAAACTCATGGAATGTAGAAAGAACAGTGACTTACTCTAAAGGATTCCCCAATCATGATGACAAAAGAGTGATCTTGTGAGAGTTCCACACCAATCCACTCACCATTTTTGGTTTGTACCTCCAGCCCATCAACTAGATTTTGATACAATATAGTAATTAAGTTCTTATCTGTGTGGGCCTTTGAGGTATACGTTGGTTCAGTAATTTGAGGCACTTGATATTTCATTACTCTAAGAACACAAGTAGTCGAGCTCATGTGTTCATCCAAGTAATTTCCAAGACTCAAGCTCTCCAAAATCATCCTTCTTATGAGTTTCTCAAATTCTGATACTTTTGTTGAGAAATAGTCTATATTTTTTCTGCAGAAAACAGAAGGAAGATTTTGGATTAATTACAAGGGAAGTTGGGATATATAACAATACATTTTTCCAGTGATTTATGATCACTCAACCTAACCGATGTGCTGGTGGATCAAGTTCTGTTTCACCTTCGTTAGCCCATATGAAAATAATAGTTGATTGAATTGCATATTATTGCAGTTTGAGCTCCACAAGTTCAAAAAGAATGTTCTTACGTACCTAAAATCTGGGTTCCCATGTGGCCACAAGACATTGGTGAAGTTGTTGCAGTTTTCGAAGATGCTGGGATCCTCAATACCAAAGCTTTCAAACTGCAGCGGAGGTGGGAATTTCCCAAAATAGCTATGAAATGGTATTTCAGAAACATGTTGCCTTTTGGTCTGAAGGGGTAAGTCAAAGAGCTCTTTCACTTCACCAAGAAATGACTTCGCGACATTTAGAGGAATTTTGTCAAACAGAGCCTTGAAGCAACCATGCTCGGAAATTGCCTTCCAAACTTGAGATTTCACCAAGTCCCACTCTGAAGTTCCCGGCTTTAGATCTGACTTGCAGAAATCTATTATAGGAAGCTGAAAAAGAGTTTCCTGGCTCATATTTAGGATACTAGGTTTTTAATTTGTTGAAAAAATGAGGAACAGAAATCTCAATTCAGGTGTATTTCGATGTATATAATTTGGACTAGGTTTTCTCTGTCGTAATATGAAAATTTATTATACTATAAATTAAAAAACTTGGGGGTGGGAACCATGTTCATCTAACTGTCAGCCATCTAGGTTTTTTTTTTTTTCAATCATTGGGTTCTTCAAACATTTATATCACGTCATTTTTTTTTGTTTGTATCTTTTTTGTATTGGATCCTTCAAACTTACATTTTTTTTTTTATCATTTTTTCTATTGGGCCTTTTGCTTCCTATTTAACAACTATTTGCAAGATTGATCCTTACTAAACAAAAAAATGTTGTTTTAAATCATAAATATGCAAGGTAATGAGTTTTAATAAAAATATTTATAAAAAAAACAATAAAATTAGACATAGAAAAAAGACATGATTCATTATGGATTGTAACAATTACTATAATGTTTTCTTCTTTGTTTTTTGATCACTTAACTTTTTTTATTTTCAATTTAATCCTTTCATATTAAGTTGATTTGAGATTAAATGTGATTTTTTATTTCAATTAGCTTTATATGGGTTCTTATGATGTAAAAAACAGGTTTTGACATTGATTTAATCAATTGGATAAAATAAAATTTAATTTTATTGATTCAAACCAATTAAAATTTTAGAGAATCAATTTTGAATTGAAACAAATATCAAACATCTTTTTTCTAAGAGCTTGTATCTTCATCTTAGCTTCCTAACTCAATTTTTGGTTAAAATCAACAATTTTATTATTATTTATTAGTATACATAATTTTTATTTTATTTTATTGAAAACATGTATAAATTTTATAATTTATAATTAATTTTTTTTCTTGATGACCAAAAACCATTAACAATAGCCTGCACTTTTTTTGGCATTGAAAAAAAAAAGAAGCTTTATACTAGGAGTCAAGTAGTTTAGATGTAAATAATTTGGACTAGGTTTTCTTTTTCCTAATATGCAAACCTTTACTGTAATTTTATCCATATCATTTTCTAAATGAAAAATCACATCTGCATAAGGAAATTAATTGAAATTAATTTTATGAAAAAAGAAATTTTTTTAAATCAAAATTGATTTTAAAAAAAAATTTCTTAAATTAAATATTATGATGCTTAAAAGAGATGTGGATATTAGGAAAGGTTAAAAATATATGCTCTTAGATGTATTAGGGTCATGTTTGTTTCTTGGAATTCACTTTTTAAAAATTACTTTCTAAATTTTCCTATATTTGTTTGTCATTAAGAAAGTAGGTCAACGAAAAATACTTTCCAGTCAAAGAAAAATTTGGCTTGATTTTAAGGAAAGTATTTTTCTAAAAACTTTAGGCGGAAAACACTTTTTGAAAGTTGTAAAAAATTTAATATCATTTTATTTGCTGATTATATCAATTTTGGTCCAAAGTGTTTTCCAGTTTATTTTCTATAACCAAATATCAAAAAATAATTTACTTTACAGAAATTCACTTTCCTTAAAATTTACTTTAAAAAAAAATAATTTTTCTATAAACAAACAAAACCTAAAAAGCATGTCCTGATAACTTTGCAAAGCACTATGTTGGATTGTCTTCAAGCTTCAAAATAACTGCTTCTACCAAGCCAAGATATTTTACACCAACATTATGTATTCTAAGCAAGGCTATATTATTTCTTTATTCTATAACATTCATCAACAAAAATTCACTTAAAACTATAGAATAATTCTATTAATAATTTATAGTAATAATTACCAATAGATACTTTTTTATTTGTAATTCAGTTGGTATGTACCGACATAATACTTTTTAAAAATACATTTAATTTGTAATGAATATTATTTAACTTTATTTTTTTATTTTTGATGTTTAATAAAATTTATTTGTGTAATTAGTTTTTTTTTACTATTAATTTATATAATTTTATATTATTTATTCTAAATAATTTTTCTAAAAAAAATTCAAAATACTCACTTACGGATTTACAAATGTAATGTATCCGTCAGCATTTTATAAAAAGTTAAAAAATATTTATTAAATATACCATAATTACTAACGGTTTCACTGGTGAATAGCATCCATTGACATTTTACCAAGAGCTACGATATATTTATTGGAAATGTCATCATCATTGACAGAATATATTCATTAATATATTTTCAGTGGTAATTTTTTTTAGCACGTAATTTTTATATGTAAAACTATTGTTAATATTATTATTTTTACTGTCAGACTTAACAACAAAAAATGGCGTTACTGATGAAAGGTATGCTGATAAAAAATATCAGTCGAAAATTTAGTAGGTAAAAAAATTACTAAAATTTCATACTAATAAATTATATTTATCAGCAAAACTGTGAAATGGATGATTATTGAGGAAGATCTCAATTGAAGTATCCGCTTGCTAACTTCATTATCTTGATCCCAAATCAGTTCAACATGTAGAATGCCGAGGAATTTTGTTTAAGATATATATCATCCATAATGTTTCTAAACAGGGTAAACATTAAAGAAAATAATGCAAAATAAAAATTAATTTTTAATAAATTATAAGAACCAGCTTTACCCCGTGTGTGTGTCTATATATATATATATATATATATATATATATATATATATATAGAGAGAGAGAGAGAGAGAGAGAGAGAGAGGTCACATTGTATGATTTAGCTAGAATAGCCCAAGACGGAAGTGAAGCTATAAAAAGTTAGGCCTTATAGTTTATGTACGATGAAAACTAAGTTTACACTAAAGGGGATGCAATGGAACATAAGTGTCATTGCCAATTTTGGCCCTGCCACTGAAAAAAAAAATGATGTTTAAGATGAAAAATGATTTTTTTGGCCCAAAATGAGATCCCCAAGATCAAACTCGTTTTTTTTTTAATAAAAAAATCATCATATTTTGGTTCAATTGAGATTGTCGAGGTTAAACCTGTCATTTCTTGGTCAAAACTGACTTTCCATTGAAATTGGCCAAAACCATCAGGTAAAAATTGAATTTACCTTGTCTAATTTGGTAAAAAAAATTTGATTTACTGGGGTCAAATTCATAATTTGACAGTCAAAACATTTTTTTGGTGGCCAAAACATATTTCTGGAGCTATAATTGATTTTCGGCGGTCAAAATGGGTCATTTTAATATTGATTTTAATCTCAGTTGTGATTTGACCTCATGCTATATAAAAAACAGGAAAAATAAAAAATAAAAAAGGAAAGTGGGTTTGCGTTAGGAGGTGCATTGGCTATAAAAACTAGTTCACGTTTGTGTCAAAGGAGGGGAACGGTTCCAATGATAAAAAGAAAACTATAATTGGAGAAAACAAAAGGTCCCAAAAAAAATCCAAATAAAAAGGATAAAATTAATATATATATATATATATATATGATAAATTAAGATTAAATGATAAAATTAAAAATAAATAAGATTTTTTTAAAAAATCAATATTAAAAATTAGAAATTAAAAAAATAAAAAATGAAGTTGAAATATCAATAATAAAAAAGATTAAATTATAATTTTTTAGAGAGAAAAAAAAAAACCCACAAGTGACTACCACCGCTTATATATGCAACTATATCTGAAAAAGAACATGACGATACTTTCAACGATGCAATAAAAAATCATTTGTAGTCACTGAGAGATATTGCACGCTCTACTTAAAATTCATGGATGCCTCCCCAGCATCTGTGCTTGCTTTTCACCTGCCTATACCTTTATTCATTGAAATAATATTTAATTATATAAAAAGATTAAATTACCCCTTATAAAATTATTAATAAAAAAATATTATAATGAAAAGATTAAAATATCCTTGGATTCATGTTTTTTTTTTTTTTTCAAGGATAAAATTGTCATTTTCTAGTATTTTAAAAAGTGAAAAGATATCGTTTGTTAATTTTAAATTTTTTTATTTTAAGAGTAATTGAATTATTTCATTATTCTTAAAAGAGAAAAAATATGTATGCATATATTCTTGGTCAATTCCTTAATGATTAATGGATTCTAAGAAAAAACCTAGATACTCCCAACACTTTAAACATTTGATTTTTTTTTTTTTTTGGAAAAAGACATCATTATATTATTAAAGTGAACTACACACACGATTATGTATACATAGTTTGTTCCATTATACTATTTCAATAAACAATGTAAATAAATTTGTGTCTACAGTGTTTTTCCTTATTTGATTAGCTTTTGTCAACGTATTACAATAGATACGAGTGCATTCATTATCGTTCTATTACGAATCAGATTATTCATTTTTAAGCTTAAAAAATATGTTAGTAGTATTATTACATCCAATCAAATAATTTGATTTTAGAATATACTAACTTGGCTTATTTTCTAATTCGTGTCTCAAATTAACTAACGTAAGAGCTGATTATCATTTAATTAAATAGGCCTAATATAACTTGAATTATTGGTAAAAGCATGATATAAATTTTTTAAATAAAACTTTAAAATAACAAATGTTTTTAATATTAAGACCATATCAAATTAGATCAACCTTGGTTATCCTATTACCTGAATTATAGACTTCAATAGGTTTAATAACTTTTTATTTCTATAAATTATTTTGATTTAATTTTATGATAAAATTAAATACTTGCAAAATCGAGCATTTATAGATCATGATAACCTTATAAAAAATAAAAAATAATAAATCATAAATTTTATTTCCCAATCAATTCAAAATTAAAGAGGAGTGAAATAAAAAAATAATTATAGAAATTCAAGGATCAAAAACAAAAAAAAAATATTAAGTTTAATGGGTAAACTCTCTAAACCCATGAATCAGGTAATTCAAGTCAACATGTTAAATTCACAAACTGGGTAATGGACTTCATCGGAATTAATAACTTGTTTATTATTTTTTTTAAACTATTGTCTATTTAACTATATGATAACAAAAATAGACAATTGTAAAATCAAGTGTCAAACCAATCTAAGAGTTTTTTTTTAAAGACTATGATAGCCTTAAATAAAGAAAAATAAAACAAATTATGAAGATTAATTCTCAATCAATCCAATATCAAAGGATAAAATAAAAAAAATAAAAAAAGAAGAAGTTAAACTTGCCAAATCCATGAACAGGCCCATGGACTTTCTAAAATTTAATAACATTTTTTTTACCAAAACTATTTTTTAACTTTATGATAGAAGGAAAAATAGATAATTATATAATCGAGTTCAATTAGGGAAAGAAGAAGAAGAAGAAGAAAGAAATGTACCCCACTAAACTTGTGAGCAACCAGGGTTACCTTGCTAAACTCACAAACTGGATTATTGACTACACGAAGTTTAATAATCTATTTTTTTTTTAAAATCTATTTTATTTAACTAAACTTTTTTTTTTTTTAGAAATAGACCATACTATAATGCTGAGATATTTTTATAATATTGCGATAACCATATAAAAAAATTAAAATAAATTATTAACTCTAAATCACATGAACGCATCATAAAAGAATCAAATAAAAAATAATCAATAACAAGAGAGAGAGAGAGAGAACCCCACTGAATTACCCTTTGAATCCACAATGCTAATGAGTGTGGGGAAACATTATTTTTCCCATACCTTTTAAGGAGTATTTGAAAGTGTAGTAACGATTGCATTTGAAAATGTTCTTTGAATCCACAATGCTAATGAGTGTGGAAAAACATTATTTTTCTCATACCTTTTAAGGAGTATTTGAAAGTGCTTTTTTACTCTAGAAATGTTTAAAAATAATATTTTTTTTCGTTTTTTAAAAATATTTTTTGACATCAACACTTTAAAAAAATCTAAAAACATAAAAATAAAATAAAATTAATTTTAAAAATTAATTTTAATTTTTTTAAAAACACGGTTTTAACTGTATTTTCAAATAGTCACTTAGTTTTATTCTTTAATTAGAAAAAAGGGTACCCTACTAAAACCACGAATCGGAACAACTAGGGTTATTTTGTATATCTCACAAATTAGGTCATTGATTCCACAAAATTTAATAATTTATTTTTTTTAAATAATTTTTTATTTAATTAATTTTTTTAAAATAAATCATACCGTGATGTTAATATATTTTTTTAATGCCAACTCGATACTAAGATATTTTTTAACACCTCAGTAACCCTATGAAAAAAAAATTAAAATAAACTATTAACTATAAATTCCTTTAAACACATCATATAATAACTTAATTAAAAAAGAAAAATTCAATAACCAAAGGGAATAAAAAAAAGATCATAAACAAATTATTATTATGATAATTTTCAGTGGGCGTTTTACTCACTCCTTTAAGCTTTATATATTTATATATATAATCTAATAATATTTAATACTTAATAGTACTTAATGGTTAGGTCGGTCTACCTAATCTAGACAAGGGGGCAACCAAATAATGGTGAGGCGGTAGCCTTTTACGAGATTGACTATTAGCAAACCAGGCTCCTCCTGTTTGATCATAATAATTGTTTTTTTTTTTTAAATCCAATTAAAGTAATTTGATATCTTTTGTCGTATCTAATTGTCTGGGAAAAGAAAAACTAGGATCAAATGGTGGACGGTTAATCAGTTACCATCATCCTCGTACATAACCACGTATGATGATGTCCCAATTAACAAATATAAGATACTATCATGATTACCATATATATTTAACAAATATAAGATACTATCATGATATATTTAACAAATAAATTGTGGAAGTTGAGCTAGGATGTACTTTGCTCGAGCTGGTTTATTTTACTGGAGTCTTTTGTAATTAGTTTTTAAAATATATTTTATTTAGAAATATATTAAAATAATATTTTTTTTTTTTGTAATTTATTTTTAACTTCAACAAATCAAAATAATTCAAAAATATTTGAAAATTAAATTTTAAATAAAAAATCAATTTTTTTATATACACACAGCTAATCTCATTGCCAAACAAATTCTTAAAACTATAAATGGGTCCTTATTGAGACATTGGAAGGAGATATATTTTCTTTCAGTATCAAACACACTCCTTAGTACAAATACCTTGTGTCTCTTTATACAAGCTTCCATCCATTTATCAACGACATTTTGAAACCAACATTGAAAAAATTATATTATTTTTAACATATCAAATCAATATGAAGATATACAATGCATTTGTAAGGCCATTCAAAAAAAAATATTTAATCTTAATTGATAAAAAAATTAATCTGAAAATAACATTTATTATATTAAAAAAATGATATTTTAATTGTTGCTTTCGAGGGGTCAAAATCTGGTCCCTGAGATTAAAAAAGAAATGGTCCTTGAATCATAGTGACAAAAAATATATTTAATCCTAGTTCATCAACAAATTAATCTCAAAATATCATTTATTATAAAGAATTATATTTTAGTCGTTGCATTCGAGGGGTCAAAATCTGGTCCCTGAGATTAAGAAAGAAATGGTCCTTAATTCATAGTGATAATGCGAGTTTATCTTTGTAAAATAAATGGGTTACTATTGAGATATTGAAATTAAGGAAAGATTTTATTATTTTTCCAATATTATATGAACTTCCAGTTAGATACAAAGGTGTCGACATTATCTCGAATTTATTTCAAATCTTTTCTCCATATAAAAATTCTTGACACCTAATTATTTTTGGAGCCACTGGAGAAAGAAAAGCGTGGGAAATAATCTATAGTTTATGAATGGACTTACAACCCCGTTTGCCAGCTATAAAAAATGTTAAATGCTAACACTAACATAAAGGCTATAGATCAACTTATCGTATTTTAAATTTGTTTTATATAAATAATTAGGTTAAATCTTATAAATTATTAAAAATTTATAAATTTATATAATTATTAATTTTAAAATTTATAAAATTAATTAAAATATGCGGAAACTAATCCAAACATCTATATTAATAAAAATAAAAAATTATTAGATGTGCTATTAGCCCCATCACTACAAGGCCGAGGGGAATAAAAGAGAGATTACCCTAGAAATAACCACTAGTTACGTATATATTCAGCTAAGATTTTAATTATATTTAATGAGATTATTTATGTTTTAATAAAAAATTATTTTTATTATATATATTTTTAAAATTTATATTTATATTTTTATTAATTATCTTAATTATTTTTAGTCCTTTTTAATTTTAATTTTGTGATTTCTAGTTATTTTATGAATAATTTGACATCAATCTTTAAACATGTTATAAACTAATATCAGTTTCTAAAAATAATAGTTGGTCAAAGTTATCAATGTTAAGCTTTAAAAATGAATTTAATCAAAATTACTAAAAATAACTATAACCAATATTTAATTTTAAAATTTTATTCCTTTTTAATTTTTATTTTGTAATTTCTAGTTATTTTATGAACAATTTGATATCAATCTTTATACATGTTATAAACTAATTTCAGTTTCCAAAAATAATAGTTGGTCAAAGTTATCAATGTTAAGCTTTAAAAATGAATCTAATCAAAATTACTAAAAATAATTATAACTCATATTTAATTTTAAAATTTTGATACCAGTTCTTTTTTTAAAATAAGATTTATTATTTTAGTCATTTACAACAATTATCATTGGTTTTTGAGAATGAGACTTCTCTTTCATAAGATTTTGACATCAATTCTTATAAAAATAAGACTAGTTATCTTAACTATTTCTAAAATAAATATTGGATCTATAAGAATAGTAAAAAAGTAATGGGGCTTTGGCTCAATTATTTTGATCATTTTTTAAATTGGAGTATAAAGTTGTTATTATTATTCAATGGAACTTAATGAGATCACATTGACCCAATTCAAATTATTATACCACAAGTTCTAATAATAATAAAATGATTAATGACTCTCTTTTTTTTTGCTTATTAATTTTCTTTAGAGCATCACTATTAAATATTATGGTTTTTTCACAATAATAAAGGCAATTTTCTTTAGAGCATCACTATTAAATACTATGGATTTTTCACAATAATAAAGGCATAAAAATATCAGTATCTACAAAATTTAAATACACAAATAATAAAAAATCTATTGAGTTTTAGGGTGGAAAAAAATCATAAAATGTTGAAAAATACCATGGAGACATATGGCGTGCATGCAACTGACGTGCTGGCCAATTAAGTTCCATTGAACATGAATCATATGGTCATCACGCGTCTAATTTTTTTATTCATGTGGGATGTCCAGGCCAACTTGCATGCACCTCGATTAATCCCCACAAATCCTAAAGTTAACAACTAAGTAAGTCTCTAATAGCCATCAATATTAGCAACCATATGGCTCGAACTTGAGACCACAGGGGGAACAAACCCTTTTATCACAAATTCTTACCACTGGGCCACCTACTTGATAGTTACATGCGCCTAATTAATAATCTACAAGCAAGAGAGAGAAAAATTATAAAGAGCTCAAATCAATTTTGGGTCTTTTCCTTTGTTTAGGGCTTCTTGTCCTTAAAGTGGCTGAGAGAGAGAGAAAACACTGGTCACTATGGTCGAGACTAAGAGTTATTATCATTGGCACGAGTTAGAAGACTGTTGGAGTTGGTGCAGGTAAAAAGAAATGACGCCACTACTACTATCGACAGGCAGAGAAGGTAATGAGGGTTGTCTCAATTGAAACTGAAGGGAAGATAATGTTGCTAGTTATAAAGGTGTTGCTGGTGTTATCGCAAGTTGGAAGAAACAGTGATAGTTGTTATGGGTTAAGAAAGTTTTGTGACGTATGCAAGACAAATGATCCATTGCTTATTTTATTGAGAAACTCTATAGTGCAACTCTTAACTATCCTACTTATGGTAGATAGTTATATGCAGTAGTGAGGGCTTTGGAGACTTGGCAACATTATTTGTGGACCCAAGAGTTTGTCATACATACTTATCACCAATCGTTGAAACATTTGAAGGGTCAAGGTAAGTTAAGTAGGAGACATGCTAACTGGGTTGAGTTTATCAAAACTTTTCATATGTGATTAAATACAAGTAAGGTTAGGAAAATGTGGTCGTCGATGCCTTGTCGTAAAGGTATGTTCTTTTCAATACTCTTAATGTTAAATTGCTAGGAATTGATTATACTAAGGAATTGTATCTTGATGATCATGATTTCAGTGTTATACATGATACATGCAAAGTTTTGGCCAAGGATAAATATTTTAGGCATGATAGATTTCTGTTTAAGGAAAATAAATTATGTGTGCCTAATTGTTCTTTACGTGAATTGCTTGTAAGGGAAACACATGAGGGAGGTTTAATGGGGCATTTTGAAATTACTAAAACTTTAAAGGTTTTGCATGTGCACTTTTATTGGCATAAAATGAAAAGAGATATGCAAAAAATATATGATAGGTGCATAACATGTAAACAAGCTAAGTCTAGAATAATGCCTTATGGGCTATACACATATTTGCTTGTTCTTAAGGAACCTTGGGTTGATATTTCTATGGATTTCATTTTGGGTTTACCTAGGTCTAGGAAAGGGAGAGATTCTATATTTGTTGTGGCTAGATAGATTTTTAAAAATGATACATTTCACTGCTTGCAATAGAATTGATGATGCAACAAATATAAATGACCTATTCTTTAGAGAGGTCATTTGGCTACATAGTCTTCCTAAGAGCATTGTATTCGATCGAGATGTTAAGTTTATGAGTTACATTTGAAAGGTTTTGTGGGGTAAGTTAGGAGCTAAACTTTTATATTCTACTACTTGTCATCGACAAATAGATGGCCAAACTAATGTTGTTAACTAGATTTTGATTCAATTATTAAGGGCTATCATTCAAAAGAATCTTAAAAATTAAAAAGATTATTTTTTATTTATTGAATTTGCTTATAATTGTAGTGTGCATTCTACTATTGATTATTCACCATTTAAGATTGTGTATAGTTTTAACCCTTTGACACCATTAGATTTGATTCTTTTACCTGTTGATGAAAGGGTTAGTTTTAATGATAATAAAAAAAGTACAGGTGGTGAAAGATCTTCATGCAAGGATTTGGCAACAAATAAAAAAAAATGAACAATATGCATATAAAGTCAATAGGGGATTAAAATTAGTGAGATTTGAACTAGGTGACTAAGTTTGGGTATATATAATAAAAGAAAGGTTTCATGAACAAAGAAGATCAAAGTTGATAACTCGAGGAGATGATCCTTATCAGATTATAGAAAGGATTAATTATAATGCCTCCAAACCAGGTGAGTATGGTGTTAGTGCTACATTAATGTTTCTAATCTTTCATTGTTTGATGTAAGTGATAATTTAAGGTCTAATCCTTTTAAGGAGAGAGGGGATGATACGATCCAACCATTAAAAGATCCATTAAAGGTTCCAGTTGGTCTAGTTACTAGGCTTAGGGCAAAGAAATTCAAAGAAGCTTTCAATGGACTTCTTCAAGAGACATAAGTTAAGGTGGACTTCAAAAGGATTTGTAATAATAAAGAGCAAGACTTGATTAATTTGATTAATGTTCAAGAGGGGCTTGTTGGTGGAATCCAGACCATTACATAAGGATTAAGAGAAGAAGACTAGATTCAGACAGTTTGACCTTTAATTACTTATTTGGTCATAACTAGAGCTACAGATCGAATTTTGATGTGATTATAGTTGTTCTAGAAATTAGACTTCCATACTTTTCCAATGGTATATGGAACACCTTCTAATTCATTAAGATGAGAGAAATGACCATCCATTTTAAGTTGGGCTTTTGCTTCTGCCAAGTAGAATGCGAAAACGACAAACTTGTCTTATTTAATTAGTTAAGTTATCAAACTTTACTTATTTTAAGAGGAGACATTTTATTTGGGTCTTAGGCTTGTTTATTTTATCTATTTTAATTATTTTGGGCTAGTTTTAGCTTAGGTTGATTATTATTTAAATTGGGCTTATGTGAGATCGATTAGGGAAACTAGGGTTTTGGCTTGGAGTTTAATTAAATTAGGCTTATGTGAGATCGATTAGGGAAACTAGGGTTTTGGCTTAAAGTTTAAATACTATTTAGAAATAATTTTAGGACAGACTTTTGATGATATTTTCAGCATTGTAGTCGACTTTTTGGTTGCTCAATCTTTGTTCTTGATTGAACTTTCAACTCTTCAAAGAGCTCACCATTCTTTGTTGTGAATTTATATTTCAGTTGGTCATTTCCAGGTATAGGCGTTATGATTGAGTTGATTTATAGCTTTATTGCCTTGAAGCATGTCTTCCATTGTGATAAGCTCATTCAAATCTCAATAAACTTAGATTAGATTGATCTTGGGTTCATGAATTCCATTAAATTCTGCTAGGGTTCACATCAAGAACATCTCCAATACTTATTCTTGAGGCATCACATTTAATCTCAAAAGCTTTATTAAAATCAGGTAAAAATAGTAAAGGTTTCAAAATTAACTTTGATTTTAACAAGCTAAAAGCATTTTCTTGTTCATCTTCCCACTTGAAACTCACGGCTTTCTTAACAATTTTAGTCAATAGAGAGGCTACGAAACCAAACTTATCTATATTTTTATTATTATCATTTTTTCTTTTTTCTTTTTTCTTTTTTCTTTTTTTTTTGTTTTTAATTATATATTATCCCTTTCCCTTAGTTGTTACCTTTAACAAAAGAATATAAATAATATAATAATCCAATATACAACCCACAATCATATGTTTAAAGTATATGTGTAAATTAAGATTTAAGAATACATGTTAAATAAGTATATGAGCATAATTAAGTGATAACAATGTGAGAGTTTGTAAATCTAAATATTTCAAGAAGTATTATCATAGACCTTGTTACAAATGATTACTAAAATGCGTCTCAAGAGTCATAAAAAGTTCTCCTTACTCTGCCATCATAGTAACAACAATTTTGCACATGCTTTATGAAATAGAAAACATAGTTAGTTTTTTTTTAGCTACTACCCTCTCCCCCAACTAAAACGAGACATTGTCCTCAATGTTTAAAGGTAGAAAGATAGAGTATAGAAGATATCACCTGAAATAACGAACACTGACAAACCTGAAACACACTGAAACAAATATAAGAAACAACAAAACACAATAATTAAACCAAAAGACATAAAAATTCACAAATG
>NW_011502204.1:0-24235 GCF_000495115.2 Populus euphratica
TCAAGAAAAAAAATTTCTTTTGTCTTTGGTACTCTAATGAGCTGGCAAATCTACTGAAGCAAGAAAATTATTATTTTTATCATACCAAGGCATGACTAAGAGAAAGTAAGGATTCGTTAAGAAAATAATCATCGATTGATGTGATGTCAGATGTCGAATCTGTTGTCACTTTTGACATAAAATCCACATCAACATTTTCGGTGCCTTTTTCATCTGTGATTTCTTCCTGAGAATAAATCATTTGCACATCTTCAAATTTATCAAACTTAATTTTACTTAAAGTAGATTCAAGTTGATCATAAACTAATTCTTCAATATGATTTACTTCTTGTAAATCATTATTATCTCTAAGTTGCTTGCAAATGTTGAAAATATTCATCTTCAATGTCATGTTTCTAAATGATAGCTTCATTAGTCCATTCTTATACTTAATCAATGCATTAGAAGTGACAAGAAATGGACATCCTAAAATAACAGGAAATGAATTATATGCTTCAACAGGTTGTGTGTCCAGGATAATAAAATCCATAATATAAATGAATATATTGACTTGTACTAATACATCTTTAACTATTCCTCTAGGCACTTTTACAGATCTATCGGCAAGTAAGAGAGTTACCGAAGTTGGTTTTAACTTATCTAGATTGAGACTCTAAAAAACTAAATATGGAAGTAAATTCACACTAGCTCCAAGATCAAGTAAGACTCTTTCAATTTTATGTTCTCCAATAAAGCAAGAAATTGTAGGACAACTAGAGTCTTTATATTTCAAAGCATTATTGTTTTGAAGAATGACACTTACTTATTCGGCTAAAAAAGCTTTCTTTTTCACGTTTAATTTTCTCTTCACAATGCATAGATCTTTCAAAAATTTAGCATAATAAGGAACCTGTTTAATAGCATCCAGCAACGGTGTATTGATCCTTACTAGATTTTAGAGTTGTGATTGACTTTTCTTTGTTGGAGTGTCGAAGTAATAAATAACCTGGCAAGACCGAGGTCGAACCATAGGGATGTTAATTGCATAAATTATAGATAACAATAATACAACAATAACAACAACAACAATAATAATAATAGTAATAGTAATTGTAATAGTAGTAGTAGTAATAATAATAATAATAATAATAATGAAGAAGAAGAAGAAGAAGAAGTTGAAGAAGAATTTGAAACGATAGATTAATATAATGATTAAACAATGATAATAACAAATGTCAAGGTTAGAGGATCCACTAATGGTATGTCAAACAAGTATAGTATAAACTCTTATTATTCAATTAGAAACCACATACAAAGGAGGTTCCAATCAGATTATAAATTATTAGCATGATTACATTAGTTATCTTATTTGATTAATGCTAATACTTGTAAATCTCCATAGGCTTTCATGATTATAACTTATGTTAACAATAAATCAAGTTTCTTTCATAGCTCAGGTGTCAGTTGTACCATATAGTGGCTATGAAAGTGCCATGCATTTGTTGTACCAAGTATTATACAACATAAATCTAGATTAGTCATAACAAGCAAAGTATTAAAGAGTGAATAAGATAACAAATACAAAACATGTTAGTATCAAACATTAAAGTCCATATTAAGTTTACACTATACTTATTCTTACACAATTAGTGTAACCTTTTCACCTTGACATAATAAACTTAGCCAAACATAATGAAAGAGAGAAACATAAACAAACAAGATAAGAACATAAATAAGATATAAGTTAACTAAGAAAAGGAAAGGAAATGAAAGGTATAAACAAGATATTAATGAAAATAAAACTTAAACATTACAAAAATACAAATAGAGAAAGCAAGAGCATGATCTTGATCTAGAGACCAAGATGCCTAAATGCATGGCAAATAACTATTTTTATTGGCCAAAATTAGAAACTATTGATTTGATGACTAATTGATGAGTAGGTGGCCAACTCTTGACTTGGTGACAATCCTTATCTTCTATTGTCTGCCTCAAAACATCATTGATAACGTTAGAATTGGAACCACTTAAAAACATGAAAGTTGTAGGAAATTGTCTTAGCTTTCCAAGAAAAAAATAGAGGTCATTTGGACTTCTAGAACTCTAGATATGGGCCAAAACTAAACAATGTTTAGGCTGGAGGACAAATTCAAACTTCTTCGTTGTTGCTACAATTTGGATTTGAAAATGACCTTTTTAAATCTTGGGCTCCATATGAAAATTGTAGGCCTATATCTTACCTTTCCATCCAAATAAAGTAGATCTAAATCCGAGATCTATAGCTCTAGATATAACCCAATTATCGGATAGTGTTCCGATTTGGACTACACCAACATCTCTTTTCTAAGTTTGGCCATCTCTTTGTCCTTTCAATTCAGTTCTTAAACTCATCTATCAATCCTCTCATTTATGTGATAGGCCTGCATTTAAAATAAATATTTACCATAAATTAAAAGTATCTTATATTATTAGATATGTTATTATAAAACATGCTTTAGTTAAAGAGTTATTGATACTTCATGTGCAAAATGATGCCCCAATTTTGAGGCTGAGTTTTACTCAGTGCCTTATAAGTACCTGCAATATTCCAAATTTGAGCATTTTCAGCTAATAAGTCTAATTACTCCATTGCTTCATTAGGATCTTTATCTTTAAAAGTTTCATTGCACATCAATTCCACCATTTGCCTAACCCTTCATAAAAATATGAAACCAATCTTCATGTTTCAAAACCATGATAAGGACAAGTATTAAGCAGGCCTCGATACCTATCCCAACATTGGTAAAATGTTTCTCCTAGTTTTTTTTAGTGGAAATGATGATTTGTCTTTTAAAAGAGTTTGTTCTATGAGATGGTAAAAACTTTTTAAAAACTGTTGTTACATTTCATCCCAAGCACGAATGGATTCAGGTCTTAAATTTTGTAGCCATGTTTTAACTTTATCTTTTAATGAAAAAGGAAAAGGCTTTAATCTGATGGTATTCATGCTACAATGTAAGTCATTACAGGTATTACAGACCTCCTCATATTCCTTTAAATGCAAGTATGGATTTTTCAAATCTAAGCCATGAAAAGAAAGTAAAAGTTGAAATAATACCTGGCTTAAAATTAAAATGAGATGCATTATGAGAAAAAACTATGCATGATGGTGCACTTATTCTTATGGGATTCATGTTATCTCTAAGTGTTCTAATAAGGTTATTCTCATAATAAAGTGACTAGTTATCTTCTTCAGTCATATTTTCTGAAAATGATGAGGATACCCTATAAAGTCTACCACATAATATACGTGATCACACTCTTATGCACGTGTAATAATAGAATAAAAGAAAGAAGAAAACAAAAGAAGAAGAAAGAAAATAAAAGAAACAAAGTTATATACAAAAAAAGTGAAAAGAGAAAATAAAACAAATAATATAATCTATACAAAAATTTACCTCCCCAGCAATGGTGCCAAAAACTTGACACGATAAAAAGATTGATGTTTTCTCCCAAGTGCAGGATATCGAAGTAATAAATAACCCGGTAAGACCGGGGTCGAACCATAGGGAGGTTAATTGTATAAATTATAGATAACAATAAGACAATGACAACAATATCAACAGCAATAGTAACAGTAATAACAACAACAATAATAGTAGTAGCAGCAGCAGTAATAGTACTAGCAATAGTAGTAGTAGTAATATAATAATAATAATAGAAGAAGAAGAAGAAGAAATTGATGAGAACTTTGAGATGGAAAATTAATGTAAGGATTAAACAATGATAGCAACAAATGTCAAGGTTAGAGGATTCACTAATAATATATCAAACAAGTATAGTATAAACTTTTATTATTCAATTGGAAACCACACATAAAGGAGGTTCCAATCATATCATAAATTGTTAAAATGATTACATTAGTTACCTTACTCGATTAATGCTAATACTTGTAAATGTTGTCAGGTATTCATGATTATAACTTATGTTAACAACAAATCAAGTTTCTTTCATAGCACAAGTATAGGTTATACCATACAGTTAAGCTATAAAAGTGCCAAGTATTTATTATACCAAGTGTTATAGAATATAAATCTAGATTAGTCATTTAACAAGCAAAGTATTAAAGAGTAAACAAGATAACAAATACAAAACATGTTAGTATCAAACATTAAGGTCCATATTGAGTTTATATTATACTTATTCTTAAACTATTAGTGTAACCTTTTCACCTTGACATAATAAACTTAACTAAACATAATGAAAAAAAGAAAAATAAATAAATAAAATAAGAACATAAATAACATAAAAGTTAACTAAGTAAAGAAAACGAAATGAAAGGCATAAACTTGATATTAATGAAAACAAAATATAAATAATACAAATAGAGAAAGCAAGAGCATGATCTTTATTTGAAAACCAAGATGCCTAAATGCATGGCAAATGCCTCCTTTTATAGGCTAAAATTAGGAACTATTGATTTGATGACTAATTGATAAGTGGGTGGTCAACTCTTAAATGGTGACAATCCTTATCTTCTCTTGTCTGCCCAAAACTTCATTGATAATGTCAAAATTAGAACCACTTGAAAACATGAAAGTTCTAGAAAATTATCTCAGCTTTCCAAGAACAAAAAATAGAGGTCATTTGGACTTCTAGAACTCCAGATATGGGCCAAACACTTAATAGTATTCGGGCTACAAGACAGATTCGGACTTCTTCATTGTTGCTATAATTTGCACTTGAAAATGACCTTTTTAAAATTTAGGCTCCATATTAAAATTGTAGGCATATGTCTTACCTTTCCATCCATATAAAGTAGACCTAAATATGAGATCTACAGCTCTAGATATAACCCAATTATCGAATAGTGTTCCGGTTTAGACTGCACCAACATCTCTTTTCTAAGTTTGGTCATCTCTTTGTCCTTTCAATTTTAGTTCTTAAACTCATCAATCAATCATCTTATTTATGTGATAGGATTACATTTAAAATAAACATTTACCATAAATTAAAGGTATCTTATATTATTAGATTTGTTATTATAAAACATGCTTTAGTTGAGTTATTAATACTTCAAGTGAAAAATGATGATATAAAACCTTGATAAAAATACATTTTTAAGTACTAATCAGTGGCGGAGCTGTTGCTGTTGGTGGGTAAAGGAAATTCTCAAGATGACGGTGGGTTGTGACAATGATGGTGGCAGTTGTAATGGTCTTCCTCTCTTCTCTTCTCTTCTTTTCTTTTACCCTTTTTTTCTGCTTCCTCCATGCTATTTTTTCTTTTTTTTCTTCATCCTCTTTCCTTTCTTTTGGTCTTTTTTTTTTTCTCTTCTGCTCTCTTTATTTTTTTGTTCTCTTCTTTGCTTTTTTTTTTCTTTTAGTCATCCACCCTCTCCTATTCTGTCTCTTTCTTTCTCTATTTTCTTCTTTTTCTTCAGTTATTCTATTCCTCTCCCTTTTCTTTCTCTCCTCCCCTCTGTCTCCTTTCTCCCTTGTATTTATAAGGGAGAAAATGAGACCTTCACCCCTACCTAGTCAATGGCACAGAGGTAGGGTAGTCGGGGCAGCCACTGTGCAACCGCCCCGCCACCACTTGAAAGACACCTCTCCTCCCTTAACTCTAACATGTGGAAAGCTTTTGTGCAGGTGGAGGGGTCCTTGGTTAGCGTCCTTCTACAAGAAAAAAATAGTGGAAACGCAGGGGAATAAAAGCCACCTTCCTCTATTTTCTACACGTCCAAAGAAAGAAGAAGAGAAGACATGTGATGTCCTTCGAAACAATACCGTATTGGGTCTCTTTTTTTAACTACGTATGAAACCGTGTTGTTTTAGTCAAAACGTGTCATTTCATTTAAATGAAAATGACTTCAAACTTATGTCAAAGTCTAAATCAATCTTCAATTTGTAATTTATTCAATCAAGTCCTAAATTATAATTTTGATTTAAAATTCAATGTAATTGCATCCTTGCCAAAAATCAAACAGCGACCCGAAGTTGGCTGCCTTTTTCACTTTCATCCTTGGTCTTAAATTTATGTAATTTAACCCTTAATTGATCAATAAAATTCTAATTTTTTTAATTTGGCCCCTGATTCGATTTGATTAAAGACCATCTATTTACACGTATTTTTTATTTTGGTTATTGGTTTCAGATTTCTTTAACTAAGTCTCTAATTGACCATCAAACTTCAATATTTATGCAATTAAGCCCCTGATTTGACCAAATTAACTCTAAAAAATTATAATTTGACCCCAAAACTTTAATTTTTTCAATTAAAGCCCAAATTGACTTCAAAATTAATTTTTCTTGCAATCAAACCCTTTATAAATTCAATTAAACCTTTAATAACATTTAATTAAGTCTATAAACATCTGATTTTGGACTTTTCTTTCTCAAATTGAATTTTTTTATATGGGGACCCAAAAATGGGTTACAACAGGAACGATATATCACCCTCAGTATACCTTACTTAAAGTAAACTATATTATTTATTTGTTTGATACAAACTAAGATAGTGTTGTATTTTCTTATCGTTAATTAGTTTAATAGTTATAACTAGTTCACCCTAGTAGAGTTGGACCATAGCTTTAGGGATGAAGACCAACCATTCTATATTAAAAACATATTTTTATTCAATATCAGGAATATTTCTTACTGATAAACTTATAAGTTTATCATACCATATATTAAAAGAAACAAAGTAAATTTTTGGTGTTTTTGAAATGTAGGCCAAGTCCTCATGGTTTTAATAAACTAGTTAATAAATCTAGAAACACATGTAAAGATATCAATAAAATTATTTTTCTTGAATTTTGGTATTTATATATGTTTAATCATGCCATGTATTTTTTATTATTATTTATGCATATATGATTTTTCTATTTTTGAGAGACTAGGTCATATATAGTTTAAAATAAAATTATATTTGTTTTAAGAGGTTTTTAATTTTTTATAGAGGGGAACCAATTTATTTAATATCAAAAAGTGTCGTGTGTAGGTCACAATTTTAAATATTAAAATATAGAGGGTAAAAAAAAATGGAGAACTCAAAATTAATTTTAAAATGATCTTTTAAAAGACTAAGACTGCTTGTGGCAAGAAGCAAATAAAATATTTTTATCAAGCTATTTTAAACATGATATCAACTTAAAATGAATTATCGTTCATCAACTCAAAACTGAGCAACATCAAAAATTCACACAAACCTTACTAATTTCATGAATTTCATTCTAATTCCATGCTAATTCTAATATATCAACACAAACTTAAATATAATTCATGCATCAACATTTAATGTTTAAATGTTGATAACAACCTAAATAATAAACTAACAATCCAACACAAATTATCAAATTATTTCAAATTACAAACATCAATCCAAATCTAAATGTCCAAACAATCCAAATATTATACACAACAATGAGTATTTTATCCCAAATTTCACAATATCTTAGCAATTTGTCCAAAAACTAATATGATATTATTAATCAACCTTCTAAGATGTTTAACATGTTCAAAAGATATTGGAATCGAGTTATTGGCACTATGTTTGGTGGAGCAGTAGTCGTTGGTTGCTGCCTCTCATGCCAACAGTAAGTGCCAGCAAGTTTGGTGTCACTGTTGGTCACGCAGCAACACCTTGAGTGCTGCACTTAGAGAGGCAGCAACCATGGGTGCTGCCTCTCATATAGCAATGTGCCCCAACAAATTTGGTGTCGCAGCTAACAGCGCAACCACCTTTATTGATGAATTTTTATCCAAATCAGGAAAAAATCTAGTTAGATTTAATTAGAATAGCAGCCAAACTCTTTTGAGAAAATAATTTTGCACATAAAAATTATTCAAAATTAACATCAATAATAATTAAAATATATAATCAACAATCCAAATTATCTAATGATGACTTTAACACCATTATTAGATTTCTCGAACATCATATACACTGTCAAAACTATAAAACAAAATTATTCAGGAGTCCTTAGAATCCTGTTAGATAGATCTAGAGTTGTGTAGAAATTTATTACTGATTAGTACTTAAAAATGCATTTTTATAAAGGTTTTATATTATTATTTTGCACTTAAAGTATTAATAACTCTTTAACTAGAGCATATTTATAATAACATATCTAATAAATACAAGATATCTTTAGTTTATGGTAAATGTTCATCTTAATGGCAAGCCTATCATATAAATAAAATGATTAATTAATGAGTTTAATTATTGAAATTGAGAAGACAAAGAAAAGGCTAAGCTTAAAAAAGAGATATTGATTTAGTCCAAATTGGAACACTATTTAGTAATTAGGTTATATCTAGAGCTATAATGATTTCAATTTGGTTTATATGGATAGAAAGCTTAGATATAGGCCTAAAACATTCATGATTATACAAGATTCAATTCTGTTATTTAGAAGTCCAAATCTTAGCAACAACAAAGAAGTCAGAATCTATCCTACAATCCAGATACTCTTCAGTGTTCAGCTCATATCTTGAGTTCTAGAAATCCAAATAACCTTAATTTTTTTTTGTTGGAAAGTGAGATAACTTTCATGATTGAAATCTTTTCAGATTCTGATGTTAGCAATGATGTTTTGTTTAGACAAGAAGATAAGGATTGTTACCAAGTCAAGATATGGTCACTCACTCAATAATTAGTCAATAAGTCAATAGTTTGTAATTTTAGCCTATCAAAGAAGACATTTATCATGTATTTAGACATCTTGATTTTCATATCAAGATCATGTTTTTGCTCTTTCTTTTTATATTTTTGTAATGTTTAAGTTTTGCTTTCATTAATCTCTTATTTATGCTTTTTATTTCCTTTCCTTCACTTAGTTAACTTATATCTTATTTATGTTCTTATCTTGTTTATTTATGTTTTTATTCTTTCATTAGATTTCATGAAGTTTATTATGTCAATATGAAAAGGTTACACTAATGGTGTAAAAATAAGTATAATATAAACATGGACTTTAATATTTGATACTAACATGTTTTGTATTTGTTATCTTGTTCATTCTTAATACTTTGCTTATTAAATAGTTAATCTAGATTTATGTTGTATAACATTATGTACAATAAATATTTGGCATTTTCATAGCTCAACCGTATGTTATAACCAATACTTGTGCTATGAAATGAACTTGATTTGTTGCTAACCTAAGTTATAATCATAAATATCTGACAACATTTACAAGTATTAGCATTATTCGAATAAGATAACTAAAGTAATCATGTTAACCAGTTATAATCTGATTGGAGCCTCCTTCGTATAAGGTTTCTAGTTGAGTAATAAAAGGAGTTTATACTATACTTATTTGAAATAGCATTAATGGATCTTCTAACCTTGATATTTTTTCTTGTCATTGTTTAATCCTCACATTAATCTTACAATCTCAAAGTCCTCTTCAACTTCTTCGTTTTCTTCTTCTTATTATTGTTGTTATTGTTGTTTATAATTTATATAGTTAACCTCCTTCTGGTTCGACCCTAATCTTGCTAGGTTATTTATTACTTCGACTTTCTTACACTTGTGAGAAGGCATCAATTTTTCAGTTGTGTCAATTACTTAAAGATCTAATCTTGTTTGGCTTTGAATAATTATTTAAAGGTTGGTATTTGCAAACTACAAGTTGTCCAATTGTCTGGCTTCCAACAGTAATCCACACGAACCACCCATGAGAAATCTCATAAATTTCTATTTAGAAGAGAAGAATTGCTATGCCTAGAGTGCTAACTATAATTTTGTGTTTAAATAGTTTTTTTGTCTAACATACAACTACTTCTTTTTTCTCACTTACAAAATAATAGATTTATTTTTATATTTATAGGGAATCCTAAAAACCCTATAATTAGGAAAATATCTAATTTTATAAATTTAATCAATCAAGTTCTTTCTTGATTTTTCTTGGTTTAGAAATATAATCTCTATATTAATTATATTCTAGTTATTAAAAACTTTAATCAAGTCATATTTAATTATTTATAGGTATTTTTTATACCTCAGGTTATGAGAACAATTGGTTCCTTTCATAAATGAAATAATGCAATATGTTTTAGTCTTTACGATTGTAATCATTTAGTATAATTATGAAATTCTTATTGCATCAAAACATTGTTTCTAAAATGTTTTTAGTTGATATTCTCTTAAATACTAGACATTTATTAGAGCTATAACTACTCATACATATTATATTTTTTTTATATAAAATAAAGCAATTATTCTCATAAGCTGAGGTATAAGAAATATCTAGAACTAATATATAGGTTTTTGTTATAAAACATGTACATTAAACTGACTTGCATAAGATTTCATATGGAGAGATCACTTATGTCTATAGAAAGGGTCACATGACGATTATATAAGTAATCCTTAGATTTGATATCACTAAGTTATTTTATATAAAAAATATTATGCTTTGATCCTGCTACATATTATCTTAATTGAGGTAACAAAAACACGAATATTGAGTGTAGTATGAACTATATGAAGGTACTTAAGTGATCAAGAAAAGATTCATCATCCTAGGTGAATTATGAAATATTTCATCTATTCTTAAATAGTATTAATTGAGAAATCCTTGGACAAGGTAGAATGAGATTTGAAAAGAGTTTCAAATCTTATTCAAACGATCAATGACTAGTATGTAGAGAACAAATATGATTTAACATAATAGACATATTTCATATTTAATGTTAAATTAGAATATTATTAATTAAAGGATATTAATTACACTGAGAAACCAGTCACTAAAAGATTAAGTCAAATCATTAATGAATTTTCTAATATTTAGAAGATCTTGACATGTTACTAGATGATGCACCTGATTTTCAAATATAAATTAATAAGTTGATGAATTGATAATAAATTAAATTGTTTAATTTATTTAATTCTATTTAATTAGAATTACATTTTATATTTAGGTCAATATATTAGGAACCTAATAGGTCACACACATTAAGAACTATTAGTTAGAAATTAAACTTAAACTGGGATGATTTAATTAAGTATGACTTAATTAAAATATATTTTAGAAATTAAGTTCTAGAATATAATTAATACAAAGATTATATTTCTAGACCTTGAAAAATCAAGTAAGGACTTGATTAAGTTAATTTCTAAAATTATACTAAATTAATATATGAATATTATTTAAGAGGCAAATTGATATTTTGCCAAGTTATAAGGTGTTTTAGATTTTTTTATAAATAGTAAGGTATGTATATTACTTTTGTATGGTTATTTATTAGACAAAAAGACTATGTAAGTCACATAATAGAAAGTCAGCACTTAAGGCATAGCAATCAATCTCTTCTAAATAGGGATTTAGAAGATTTCTCACTAGTTGTTCATATAGATTATCGTTGAAGGCTGAACAATTAGAAGCTTGTTGTTTTGCGACAGCCCAACTTTTAAAAAATTATTCAAATCTGAATATTTAGGTAATAAATTCCTAAACAGCTCTAAATTTATCTAACATGATCCTAGAGATTCCTAATTTTTTTTATTTTATTGTTTATTTTATGTGTATAATATTTAGGAACCCAAGAACTCCTGCATTTAACTTCATTCCATCTTTTCTATGTTTGCTGATGTTGTTTTACTAATTTCTTCTTCTTTCTTTTATAGCTGCCGATGCACTACTGTAGAAGTGGCAGCATATTTTTTTTGGTGTCATTAATGTTGCAACAATATCACGACTCATATTTGAGCGATTTGAATTACCATTCATGACAATTGTTCTTTTATCTTGCTAATCTTGATTGTTAAGTTGTTTATTTCTGTCAACTTAGTTGTTATGATAAACAAGTATGCTTTACTTTCTTCTCCCTTTTTTTCATTTTTAAAACCATTTCTAATTAATGACCGGTTTATTTTTTGAGCAAACAACTTCAATCGTTAACACATAGTTAACAGTGGTGGAACATCTTTTATTGTAAAAATTAATAATGCTCTTGTTATGCCTAATGAAATCACTCTTGGAAAAGATTTTAGGCACCTTTTCAATGTCATTGCTTATAGTGACTTAATAACATGCTTGTCATAGTTTAGTTGTAAATTGTAGTTGTTGTCTAAGGAGACTAAAACTCAAGCATAACAAAAAGAAATAGGTATTTCAAAGTTTATACCCACTATATGCAGATGGATATGGATGGATATGTATGTTTGAATTAAAAAATTTTAAAATTGCATCCAACATATGATTTAACTACTTCAATCTCCTTAGAAGGATTATTTTGATAATGCTTGATTTAATAGAATTGCATACATTAGGGTGAAATCTTATGATGCTAAAAGAGTCACTAATGACAAGTCATCGAGATTGGGAAAATAGACCAACCAGGACTTGCAATTATATTTTTAAACGCTTGGATATTAGGAACATTTGATTGACAGCCTTTTACACTCGGATAAGGGATGGATGCAAAGGTTGCCACACTACAACATCTAGAAGGATGTAGCTGATGGTTTGAATAGCCTTGAAAATCTATCTTGATGAAGTTATGATATTTGCCTTCAAATTTTTTTTTTATTACTATTGATGTCTGAACCATCTTATATTTGCATCTCGATTAGTCCCAAAGGTCTTGAAGTTAATGACCATGTAAGCATTCAGTGACTCTAAGATTTGTGGGACTCGAACTAGTGACCTCTAAGGAGCAAACCTTGAATCTGACCAGTTAAATTACACCCCTCAGAATTTAACTGATTTAATTGTTTGTTTGACAACTGGTGGTCTGTATCTAGCACCCATCTATTGTTGGTAGCTACTTCTCTTTCTTCACTCTAGCATATATAGGTGAGCGATGCATGTCAGTGTTCTTGGCAAGGTTGTCAAAAAAGAAAATGCTTTTTTGATAGACACAAAAAATATAATATAAACCCGAATCATAAACTCAAATCGTAAAATTATAAAATTATAAGTAATTTTTTAAAATAATTATTTATTGATAATTCTAGCTAGAAAATTAATTTACATTAAAATCTGATAAAATGAGTCAATAATATTATAATCAATGAGTGATCTAAATAAAATGAGAGAGATAGATAGTATGAATCAATAAATTAATGAAATAAAAAAATAAAAATTCTCAGAACAAATTTTTTTAATATGGGAGAATCAGTGAAAGGCAGAAAGCACACATAAATTTAGTGACAACCTGATTGTTCCCATCACAATAAATATTGATCGACCCTTTTTGGATTGCAAGCTAATAAGTTTAAATTAGTAATTAACTAACATAAATTCAATAATGGAATAAACCCCCTAACAATGTCTAATGCGCTAGAAAAAATTAAAATTAAAAATAATTATTTAAAATTGAATAAATAAAATAAAATAGAATATAAAAAAATCTTCATGTTAAAATTCCTCTATATAGTCTGAATTTCTAATTTTTGCATATTATTAACAGATGTGAGTTCTAATTTCAAACATGTTATTTTTTCTTATTTGGATGAATTATTGGGCTTACGATATATAGTAAAAAAGTTTCAAATGTTTAGTTTCTTTCCTAACTTGAAACGAAGCAAAATTCCACTTATAGGTCTAGATATGTCTCAAATAGTACACGAAGGTCTTGTTTAACATATTGATAATATTAGTTTACTAAATTTGACCTTCAAAAATATTATGTTTTCTATTTTTATTTGACCTAAAAATTTACTATAATATTTTTTATGTATTTAATATTTCCCTATAAAATTTCAGTTTTATCCAATATACGGTTTAAAAGATATGTTCAATTTCACAAAACGAGTCAATATATATTTTAAGATCAAATTTGGACCTGACTTGTTTCATATCATAAATTTTGTAAATTTATAAAATCAAATCAAGTTTATTAATTTCATCAATTTTATATAAGTTAAGTCTAATTTTACTAATTTTGAAATTTCAATCTAATTTAGTATTATAAATATATATTAACTTATAAAATCATAAGATTTTAAGAGTTGATTGGTGATTTATAACATACGTGTGTGTGTGTAAAAAGCACGTGGCTGGATATTATGGAATAATCAATAATAAACTATTACGTCACAATAAGATGGTGGATGTAAGTGTTATTAGTAGAATCCACATATAGGTCAACATGGAGCCTGCTTTCCAGTCCAGAAGTTCCAAACCCTACCAAATTTCACAGAATGACAGGCTGCTGAGCATAAGGCCTCGTTTGTTTGCAGGAAAATTGTTTCCTTTTGGAAAGTGAATTCCGGGGAAAATAAATTTCTTAAAAGTAAAGTATTTTTCGATGTTTGGCAGTGTTATGGAAAATGAACTGGAAAACATTTTCCAGTGTTTGGTTATGTTATGGAAAATGAACTGAAAAATAATTTATTAATATTTTATTTTTCTCAAGTTTATTAAAATAATAAGGAATAAATCTTACAAATTAAAAAGTTGAATAATAATAAAATTGACAAAAAAATAATTTCATAAATTATCTCAAATAAAATAAATAATAATCAAAATAATAAAGATCAAATCTTAAAAAAAAAAGATGAAGAAATTAAAATAATAATAATTAACATTTCATAAAGTATTTCAAATAAAATAAATAACAATCAAAAGAATGAGGACTAAATTTGATAGAAAAAAATTTCAATAAAAAAATAATAGGAGAAAAGCAAATAACAATTATAAAAATGAGGACCAAAGTAAATATAAAAATTAAATTTTAAGAAATGAAATTGAAAAATAAATATTCAAAACAAAATATATATAGCAATCAAAAGTTTGAGGATGAAATTTGATATAATCAGCAAATAATGACATTTCTAAACTTTTCACAACTTCCAGAAAGTGTTTTCCTCTCAAATTTTTCAGGAAAACACTTTCATGAAAATCAAGCCAAATTTTCCTTTGACTGGAAAGTGTTTTCCGTTTACCAACTTTCCTAACAGCAAACAAACACAAGAAAGTTTGGAAAGTGTTTTTCTGGAAACCACGTTTTGAAAAACAAACACAGCTAAAAAGGAAAACACTTTCCTAAAAATCAAGCCAAATTTTTTTTTGACTAAAAAATATTTTCATTGACCAGAAAGTGTTTTTCGTTGACCGGAAAGTGTTTTCCGTTGACTAGAAAGTGTTTTTTGTTGACCGAAAAATATTTTTCGTTGACCAACTTTTCTAATGACAAACAAACACAGGAAAGTTTGGAAAATAGTTTCCCAAAAACTATTTTCCAGGAAACAAACATGACCTAAGATTCTTTTGAAATCATCTCCTTCACTGCTTCAATTACAGAGACCATTTCTTGTCACTGAAATTGAGCAGCCACTCCTCTATTCTTGTTGCTGTGAATAGGGCAAGCACATTACTTTTAGCTTGTAATAATATTTTGGCCGCTGCATCTTTAATATTCATTTTTTTAAAATATTAAAAAATATTAAGAATATAAAAGAAAATTTAAGAGACTTGGATGAATATAAAACTCAAGATTCTTGAACTTATTTATTTCTAGAAAAATACTTTTTTAGAAACTATTTTTTAAAATGTTTTATGTTTGATAAACATATAGGAAACTAATCAAAGAAAATTAAATTATGATAAAAGACGAAGCGAAACTTTAATAGTTGGAAAGTATTTTTTTTATTTTTGAAAAAAAACTTCTTTTTTATTTAAAGACAATGAAACAAATCTCTCTTTTTTTCCCTCACTTTCCCATGTTAGTTTTACTTAAAGAAATCGATCATCATAATAATTTTCTTTCTGTGTTATCTGTAATAAATTTTTAAAGCTCTAGCATTGAATCATTTTATTTTAGGTAATTATTTTTCTCAAATATTTCTTTATAATCTGTCTTTTTTTGTGTTTGTTCTTGGCTTGGATTTTTAGTTGTGATTGTGGCATAAATCTTGTAAGTTTGTTAATTTGTTGTATTTTTCATATTTTGCTTGATTTTTGAGAAAACATTTGGCTTGGACTTTTAGTTGTGATTGTGGCATAAATCTTGTGACTTTGTTAATTTGTTGTGATAGACTTATATTTAAAATAAACATTTACTACAAATTAAAGGTATCTTATATTATTAGATATGTTATTATATAACATGCTTTAGTTAAGGAGTTATTGATACTTCAAGTACAAAATAATAATATAAAACCTTAATAAAAATATACTTTTAAATATTAATCATTTATCCTAGTTCACACAAGGAAACCTTGTTGTCTCCCTTTCAGTCATTAGGGTTAGCGCTTTGTTTAGAAACCTGCCACATTGGAAAATCAAAATTTGCAATATTAGAAAGTGATAGTTTAGCTAAATTTTGGTGTTTTCACAACGCAAAAAACAAGGCTCCCACGGTTAAAGACAGGTGGTGGAGCATTTATAGGCCCCTTTGAGACACTGTAACTAATCAACCATGGCTTGGTGACACGACTAAAAGATTGATGTCTTCTCCCAAGTGCAGGAGTGTCGAAAGTAATAAATAACCCGCCAAGACCGGGGTCGAACCACAGGGAGGTTATTTGTACAAATTATAAATAACAATAATACAACAACAATAACAATAACAATAGCAATAATAATAATAATAATAACAATAATAATAATAACAATAATAAAGAAAGAGAAGAAGAAGAAGATTATGAGAACTTGGAGATGGAAAATTAATGTAAGGATTAAACAATAACTTAATATTAATGAAAGCAAAGCATAAACATTACAAAAAATACAAAGAGAGAAAGAAGAGCATGATCTTGATCTGGAAACAAAGATGCCTAAATGCATGGCAAATGCCTCCTTTTATAGGCCAAAAATGGGAACTATTGATTTGATGACTAATTAATAAGTGGGTGGCCAACTTTTGACTTGGTGACAATCCTTATCTTCTCTTGTCTGCCCAAAACGTCATTGATAACATCATAATTAGACAACCCACAATCATATGTTAAAGTGTGTGTGTGTAAATTAAGGTTTAAAAATACATGTTAAATAAGTATATGAGCAGAATTAAGTGGTAACAATACGAGAGTTTGTAAACCTGAATATTTCAGGAAGTATTATAATAGACCTTGTTAAGAATGGTTACTAAGATCCGTCTCAAGAGTCAATTTAACAAAAGAGCTCCTTTACTCCGCCATCCTAGTAACAACAATGTTGCATATGCTTTATGAAATGGAAAACAATTTTTTTTTTCAACTACTACCCTCTCCCCCCAACCAAAACGAGACATTGTCCTCAATGTTCTAAGGTAGAAAGATAGAGTATAGAAGATATCACCTGAAATAACAAACACTGACAAACCTGAAACACACTGAAACAAATATAAGAAACAACAAAACACAATAATAAAACCAAGCATGTGTATGTACAGGTAGTTGTGATTGTGGCTCATATCTTCTCTTGGTTTTACATCCAAGAACGGCTTAAACGCCCTCTATGGGTCGGGGATAGGCTTCCCATCCAGTTTTCTTAAAAACTGGCAAACAGGGTCTTTTTTAGTCAGATTCCCAAGACTAAGTCGATCATGTTCTTTATGAAATAGTGGCCATAAATCATGAATTGCACGATGCACATCTCCACTAGGATGCGTCTCAAGAGTCCATAGAAAATTATCTAAAGACTCCTTACTCAGGCCATCCTTAATGAATTGTATTTTATCTTCACGGTTTATAGATACCATTCCTAAAGAACGACATTGTGTATTACAAGTCCATCTAGCACATCGATGACAGACTTCTAGTCGTTTTGCACGACGTTTCTTTACAAAAGTGCTTTTACTTGTTCCAGGCATATGTGAAATGAAGGAGTTAGAGGACTCACCTGATAATCGAACCTTTGCTTCAATCAACCAACAAATATCTTCAGGAATTCCATGATTCATTAACAATCTCAATCTTGCACATCTAGCACGGTAAATTTTTGTAATCGCATTCTCATTGTCAGGAATGCATCTTCGAAATATTTGATTCGGACAATATTTGAATAAATAAGGATCATCCCAATAAAAGTTCTTCACTTCGTTCAAGAACTTTCTTTTATCTTGGGTACTCCAATGAGCTGGCAATTGTCCTGAAACAAGAAAATTGACAATATTAGCAAACCAAGGCATTGTAGAGATAGAAAGTAAAGATTCATCGGGAAAGTAGTCATCGATTGGTGTGATGTCAGTTTTCGAATCTGTTAATCTTGACAAGTGATCTGCGACAACATTTTCGCTACCTTTCTTATCTTTGATTGTGATATGAAATTCTTGAAGTAATAAAATCCACCGCACCAATCTAGCCTTAGAATCTTTCTTAGAAAGAAGATATTTCAATGCTGCATGATCACTAAAAACAACAACAGGTGAGCCAACAAGATAAGATCTGAATTTTTCACATGCAAATACTACTGCAAGTAATTGTTTTTCAGTGGTGGTATAATTCATTTGAGCACTATTTAAAGTTTTACTTGCATAGTAAATTACATAAGGTTTCTTATCTTTTCTTTGTCCCAAAACATCACCTACGACATAATCACTAGCATCACATATTATTTCAAAAGGTAATGACCAATCGGGAGGTTGAATGATAGGAGCACACGTAAGCAAGTTTTTAAGTTTAACAAAGGCTTCTTCACAATATTCAGTCCATTCAAAAATAGTATCGTTTGTTAGAAGGTTACTTAAGGGCTTAGATATTACACTAAAATCTTTGATGAACCTTCTATAAAAACCAGCATGTCCTAGGAATGATCTAACATCTTTAAGAGATTTTGGTGTTGGCAAGTTTGCAATTAACTCAATTTTATATTTGTCAACGTCAATTCCTTTTGATGAAACAATGTGACCAAGTACAATGCCGTTTGTTACCATAAAATGACATTTTTCCCAATTCAGCACAAGATTCTTCTCTTCACACCTGGTCAAAACCTTTTCTAAGTTAGTCAAACAATTATCAAATGAATCGCCAAAAACAGAAAAATCATCCATGAAAATCTCAAGAAAATGTTCAACCATATCACTAAATATACTAAGCATGCATCTTTGAAATGTGGCTGGTGCATTACATAATCCAAAAGGCATCCTTCGATATGCAAAAGTACCAAATGGACATGTGAAAGTAGTCTTTTCTTGATCTTCCAATGCAATTTCAATTTGGTTGTAACCCGAATAGCCATCTAGGAAACAATAAAATTCATGACCTGCAACTCTTTCTATGATTTGATCCATGAAAGGTAAAGGAAAATGATCTTTTCTAGTCATTGAATTAAGTTTCCTATAGTCAATGCACATGCGCCAACCAGTAACAGTTCTAGTGGGAATTAACTCATTGTTCTCATTTGTTATCACAGTAACTCCAGACTTCTTGGGTACAACTTACCCATTTGCTGTCAGAAATAGGATAAATGATTTCATTATCTAGAAGCTTAATGACTTCATTTTTCACTACTTCTTTCATATTAGAATTTAGCCTTCGTTGCATTTCTCTAGAGGGTTTAGCATTTTCCTCTAAATAAATTCTGTGTGTACAAATCAAAGGACTAATTCCTTTTATATCAGCTATGGTCCATCCTAATGCATTTTTGTGCATTTTCAGAGTTTGTAATAACTTACCTTCTTGGTGTGCATTAAGTTTGGAAGAGATTATTACCGGAAAAGTTTCATTTTCTCCCAAAAATGAGTATTTGAGATTGGATGGCAACGACTTCAAATCAGGTTTTGGTGGTTGAACACTTGAAGGTATGGACTTAATTGATCGTGGTGGCAATTCCTCAATTTGTGGCCTCCAATTACTTATCTTTGATTCTTCCTAAAAATAAATCATTTGCAAATCATCAGATTCATCAATCTCAATTTCACTGGAAGTGGTTGGAAATTGATCATGAATTAATTTTTCAGTAAAGTCCACTTCCTATAAATCATTATCATCTCTAGGTTGCTTGCAAATGTTAAAAATATTCATCTCCAATGTCATGTTTCCAAATGATAGCTTCATCAGTCCATTCCTACAATTAATCAATGCATTAGAAGTTGCAAGAAATGGACGTCCTAAAATAACAGGAAATGAATTACATACTTCAACAGGTTGTGTGTCCAAGACAATAAAATCCACAGGATAAATGAATATATCGACTTGTACTAACACATCTTCAATTATTCTTCTAGGCACTTTTATAGATCTATCGGCAAGTAAAAGAGTTATAGAAGATGGTTTTAACTCACTTAGATTGAGACTCTGAAAAACTGAATATGGAAGTAAATTCACACTAGCACCAAGATCAAGTAAGGCTCTTTCAATTTTATGTTCTCCAATAAAGCAAGAAATTGTAGGACAACCAGGGTCTTTATATTTCAAAGCATTATTATTCTGAAGAATAGCACTTACTTGTTCGGCTAAAAAGGCTTTCTTTTTCACATTTAGTTTTCTCTTCACAGTGCATAGATCTTTCAAAAATTTAGCATAGGAAGGAACCTATTTAATAGCATCCAACAAAGGTATATTGATCCTTACCTGTTTAAAAATTTCAAAGATTTCAGAGTTGTGATTGACTTTCCTCGGTTTGGTCATGGCTTGAGGAAATTGAAGTGCGGGTGGTGCATCAGTCGTTTCTTTGCAATTTTCAGATTCAACACTTTCCTTACCCTCAAAGATTGACTCATCATCTTTCTCATAAGGTTCAAGAGAGGGTTTTTCAATAACCTTACCACTGCGTAGAGTAGTGACTGATTTGACTTGATTCATGTGTTGGCTTCTGGAACTACTTGCATTTGCATTGTATTGCCCCTTGGGATTTTGTTGTGGTTGAGATGGAAACTTACCTTTCTCTTGGAAACTAAGAGCAGATGTTAATTTAGCAAGAGTATCTTTAAAATCTGTCATGTTTTGAGCAAGTTGAGTATTGATTGTCTCTTGCTTTTCAATGAATGCATGCAATGTTTCCTCAAGATTTCTTTTAGGAGGTGGAGCATAAGGAAGTGCATATCCATGAGAATTTTGGAAATTATAGTGTGCTTGAAACGGTGGTTGTGAAGTTTGTGCATTGTTTTTTGTCACTCTTCCAACAAAAATTTGGGTGATTTCTCCAACCAGGGTTGTATGTTTGGGAGTATGGGTTGTGGTTGACCCTTTGGAAACTGTTTAAAGCATGGGCTTGTTCATGGAGACATTCCTTAAAAGAAGGCAAGGTTGGACAATCGTTGGTTGAGTGTTCATTTGTTTCACAGATTTGACACACAATGTTTTCAATAGATTTTAATTGACCACTCTTTTTCAATTCTAGTGCCTCGACTTTTCTAGCTAAATATGCAAACTTGGCTTGAAGGTCATGATCTTCTCTAAGGTTGTACATACCTCCACTAGATGTATGAGGTTGAGTTTTACTCGGTGCCTCATAAGTACCCGCGGTGTCCCAATTTTGAGCATTTTCAGCTAACAAGTCTAAGTACTCCATTGCTTCATCAGGGTCTTTATCTTCAAAAGTTCCATTGCACATCAATTCAACCATTTGCCTATCTTTAGGTGTTAACCCTTCATAGAAATGTGAAATCAATCTCCATGTTTCAAAACCATGATGAGGGCAAGTACTAAGCAAGTCTCGATACCTATCCCAACATTTGTAAAATGTTTCTCCTGGTTTTTGAGTGAAAGTGGTGATTTGTCTTTTGAAAGAGTTTGTTTTGTGAGATGGTTCTTCAAAAACTGTTGTTGCATTTCATCCCAAGCACGAATGGATCCTGGTCTTAAATTTTGTAGCCATGTTTTAGCTTTATCTTTTAATGAAAAAGGAAAAAGCTTTAATTTGATGGTGTTCATGCTACAATTCAAATTATTATATGTGTTGCAAACCTCCTCAAATTCCCTTAAATGCAAGTATGGATTTTCCAATTCTAAACCATGAAAAGAAGGTAAAAGTTGAATAATGTCTGGTTTAAAATTAAAATGAGATGCATCGGGAGGAAAAACTATGCATGATGGTGCACTTGTTCTTGTGGGATTCATGTGGTCTATAAGTGTTCTAGCATGGTTATTCTCATTATTCTCATTATGAAGTGATTGATTATCTTTTTCGGCCATATTTTCTGAAAATTATGAGGATACCCTACAAAGTCTACCACTTGATGTACGTGACCACACTCTCATGCACGTGTTGGAATAAAATAAAGAAGAAAAAAGCAAAAGAAAGAGGAAGAAAACAAAATAAAAAGAAACAAAAGAAAAGAAACAAAGTTATATACAAGAAAAGTGAAAAGAGAGAATAAAATAACTACTATAATTTATACAAGAACTTACCTCCCCGGCAACGGCGCCAAAAACTTGACACGATGAAAAGGTTGATGTCTTCTCCCAACTGCACGAGTTTCAAAGTAATAAATAACCCGGCAAGACCGAGGTCGAACCACAGGGAGGTTAATTATACAAATTATAAAGAACAATTATAAACAACAATAATAGCAATAACAACAATAACTATAATAATAATAATAATAATAATACTAGTAGTAGTAGTAGTAGTATTAGTAGTAGTAGTAGTAATAATAATAATAGTAATAGTAATAATAATAATAAAGAAAGAGAATAAGAAGATGATGATGAGAACTTGGAGAAGGAATATTAATGTAACGATTAAACAATGATAATAAAAATTATCAAGGTTAGAGATTCCACTAATGGTATGTGAAACAAGTATAATATAAACTCTTATTATTCAATTGGAAACCACACATAAAGAAAGTTCCAATTGGATTATAGATTGTTAACATGATTACATTAGTCATCTTATTCAATTAATGCTAATACTTATCAATCTCGTCAAGCATTCATGATTATAACTTATGTTAACGTCAAATCAAGCTCCACCGGTACCTCGGGTGTTGGTTATACCATACAATATGGGCAATGAAAGTGTCAAGCATTTGTTGTACCAAGTGTTATACAACATAAATCAAGATTAGTCATTTAACAAGTTAAGTATTAAACAGTGCAAAATATATCAAATATAAAACATGTTAGTATCAAATGATAAAGTCCCTATAAACTTGGCGTGATACTAATTCTTACACCATTAGTGTAACCTTTTTACCTTGACATAATTAACTTAGCTAGACATAATGAAAGAAAGAAAAATAGATAAACAAAATAAGAACATAAAAGCTAACTAAGTAAAGGAAAGGAAATGAAAAGCATAAACTTAATATTAATGAAAGCAAAGCATAAACATTACAAAAAATACAAAGAGAGAAAGCAAGAGCATGATCTTGATCTGAACACCAAGATGCCTAAATGCATGGCAAATGCCTCCTTTTATAGGCCAAAATTGGGAACTATTGATTTGATGACTAATTGATAAGTGGGTGGCCAACTCTTGACTTGGTGACAATCCTTATCTTCTTTTGTCTGCCCAAAACGTCATTGATAATGTCAAATTTGGAGCCACTTGAAAACATGAAAGTTATAGGTAATTGTCTCAGGTTTCTTGTGTAAAACATTCAGCTCATTTGGACTTCTAGAACTCCAGATATGGCCAAAATACTGAACAGTGCTCGGGCTGGAGGACAACTTCGGGCTTCTTTGTTGTTGCAATAATTTGGACTTGAAAATGGCCTTTTTAGATCTTGGGCTCCATATAAACGTTGTAGGCCTATGTCTTATCTTTCCATCCATATAAAGTGGACCTAAATCTGAGATCTACAACTCCAGATATGATTCAATTACCGAACAGTGTTCCGGTTTGGACTGCACCGACATCTCTTTTCGGAGTTTAGCCATCTCTTTGTCCTTTCAATTTCAATTCTTAAATTCATCAATCAATCCTTTCATTTATGTGATAGGCCTGCATTAAAAATAGACATTTACCACAAAGTATAGGTATCTTATATTATTAGATACATTATTATAAAACATGTTTTAGTTAAGGAGTTATTGATACTTCAAGTGCAAAATGATGATATAAAACCTTGATAAAAATGCACTTTTAAGTACTAATCAAAGACCCTGATTAAGCAATGGAGTACTTAGACTTGTTAGCTGAAAATGCTCAAAAATTGGGACACCGCGGGTACATATGAGGCACCGAGTAAAAATCAAGCTCATATATCTAGTGGAGGTATGTACAACCTTAGGGAAGCTCCTGACCTTCGAGTAAAATTTGCAGCTTTAGCTAGAAAAGTCGAGGCACTAGAATTGAAACAGAGTGGTCAATTAAAATCTGTTGAAAACATTGCATGTCAAATATGTGAAACAAATGAACACTCAACCAATAACTGTCCAACATTGCCTTCTTTTAAGGAATGTCTCAATGAACAAGCCCATGCTTTAAACAGTTTCCAAAGGGCCAACCATA
>NW_011502222.1:0-11571 GCF_000495115.2 Populus euphratica
TAAATTAAATAATAATCATAAATAAAATTCATTTATTTGGGACTTTATTTATTGATATGTATTTGCAAGTAATAGAAATTTGGGTAGTCTCTCATATGGGAGTGGTGCTACCAATTTTTTTTAAATAGGATATAATAATAATATTATTATCTTTTTTTATACTTAATTTATTTAGATGATGAAAAGAAGGTCATTATAGAGTAATATTGATAATACTGATAAGAGTACTGGTAGTTCTTTTGGTAGCGCTTCTGATGATATTGAGTCACTAGGTGCTGACCATGACCAAACACCTACCATGACTAGGTACCTCAGGCACATGCAACCCTCTCTCAGCGCAAGCTCATTGAGTGCGAGGGTGACTCATAGAAGGGGGGTCCCTTTTAAGCATAGTTATTAATCTCAACCCAAGGGTTGACTTGGCTAGGGGGTCAGGGTACACGGGTCAACCTAAAACTATTTTTAAAAAATATATATGAAGTTTTAATATTTTACAAGAAAAAAGTAAGAAACAATCCATGTGAATATAGACTATCTATGTTGTAAATAATAAAGTTTAAAAGATTATTTTAAAGGGTTTTTTTGTCCTACATTGAAAAAATATTATACTATCCTTTTAAGTTGAAGTATTTAAATCAAAATTTTTTTTTATCTTACATTGAAAAAACATAACTTTTTTCTTATAAACATAGTGTATATATACTAAAAAGCTTCAAATTCCATATTGAGAAAATAAATCATTCTTCTAGTATTTATATAGTGAACTTTGGAAAGGGTTAATAACCAATTAAAAATTATGCTTCAAAGTAGGATTTATACACTAAGAAGTACATTGATTAGTGGAAGCCTGACAATATCATGTAAGTTTATTTTCCTTTCTTGCACAATAAAAAAAATAACAATGGATAACTTTTCAATAATTAATTTTAGTGAATAAATGAAATTTCAAGTTTACAAATATAGATGTTGCTTGCATCATAGCATCAATAATGAAATTATCGATGGAAATAGTTTTATTTTAGTGGATTTAGGTTTCCAAAATCCTGAATGGAAGCCTATGACTAATGCTTGGTTAAATGTTTTTTAAAAGTTAGCATATTTATAACTAATGTTTTCTATTATTAATTAATTTAGTCAATTTTTTAATTTTAATACATTAATTATTTTACAAAATTGATGTGCAATGAAAAAAATTACTAGGAAGAGGCCGACATTATTGCTACTTAAAGAGTGTGGGAGAATTACAATATTGTTACATAAGATTGAATTAAAAATGTGATATATTTTTTAAAATTTTATTTTTCATAATCTTGATAAAATATGTTTTTTTTCTTCTAATTAGGTCGTGTGATTTCTAGTACGAGGCTAAAAAAAAAATAAGAAATATACAAAATAGAAAGGTCTTCTAGGATGAGAAAACATGGCTATTTGGAGGGATTTTAGACCTTTGCACATCTCAGAGGCTATATGGGATGCTTATGACTAGCACTTGACGTCTAAGTGTTTCATGCAAAGGTAATAGTTTAGTCCAAAGAACTAGATCAAAGAGATTCATGGTTTCATTACCACGCATATTAGCAGATCGATTCTATTCATTAAGATTCTATTTTATAAGATATATTTTTTAATTATTGTATTATATGAAAAATTTTAGCTAACAATAGATTCTTTTTATAGGTTATGGTATTTGGATGCAATCCAAGATCGATTGAACTTTTTATTGAAACTTAAATGAGAAATGTGGACCATTGAAAAAGGGTGCAACAACTTGTGGATAGCCGAGTTTAGAAGTTCATAGTAAGCTAAATTTCAACAATTTTTTTCTTAAGTTATTGTTTTAATTTTTTTTTTAGGAACCATAACATCCAATTATAGGAGAGATATTGACACGACGAAAAGATTAATGTCTTCTCCCAAGTGCAGGAGTGTCGAAGTAATAAATAACCCGGCAAGACCGGGGTCGAACCACAGGGAGGTTAATTGTACAAATTATAAACAACAATTATAAAACAACAATAACAACAACAACAACAATAATAATAATAATAATAATAATAGTAGTAGTAGTAGTACTAATAATAATAATAATAATAATAATAATAATAAAGAAAGAGAAGAAGAAGATGATGATGATGATGAGAACTTGGAGATCAAATATTAATGTAAGGATTAAGCAATAATAATAACAAATGTCAAGGTTAGAGGTTCCACTAATGGTATATCAAACAAGTATAGTATAAACTCTTATTATTGAATTGGAAACCACACACAAAGGATGTTCCAATCAGATTACATATTGTTAACATGATTACATTAGTCATCTTATTCAATTAATGCTAATACTTGTAAATCTCGTCAAGCATTCATGATTATAACTTATGTTAACAACAAATCAAGTTCCTTTCATAGCTCAGGTGTCGGTTATACCATACATTATGGGCTATGAAAGTGCCAAGCATTTGTTGTACCAAGTGTTATACAACATAAATCAAGATTAATCATTTAACAAGCAAAGTATTAAAGAGTAAACAAGATAACAAATATAAAACATGTTAGTATCAAACATTAAAGTCCATATTAAGTTTACATTATACTTATTCTTACACCATTAGTGTAACCTTTTCACCTTGACATAATTAACTTAGCTAGACATAATGAAAGAAAGGAAAACAAATAAACAAAATAAGAACATAAAAGTTAACTAAGTAAAGGAAAGGAAATGAAAGGCATAAACTTAATATTAATGAAAACAAAGCATAAAAAATACAAAGAGAGAAAGGAAGAGCATGATCTTGATCTGGAAACCAAGATGCATAAATGCATGGCAAATGCCTCCTTTTATAGGCCAAAATTGGGAACTATTGATTTGATGACTAATTGATAAGTGGGTGGCCAACTTTTGACTTGGTGACAATCCTTATCTTCTCTTGTCTGCCCAAAACATCATTGATAACGTCAAAACTGGAGCCAGTTGCAAACATGAAAGTTGTGGGCAATTGTCTCCGCTTTCTTGTGTAAAAAATTCAGCTCATTTGGACTTCTAGAACTCCAGATATGGCCAAAATACCGAACAGTGCTCGGGCTGGAAGACAGATTCGGGCTTCTTTGTTGTTGCTACAATTTGGACTTGATAATGACTTTTTTAGATCTTGGGCTCCATATAAAAGTTGGAGGCCTATGTCTTACCTTTCCATCCATATAAATTGGACCTAAATCTGAGATATATAGCTCCAGATATGACCCATTTACCGAACAGTGTTCCGGTTTGGATTGCACCGACATCTCTTTTCTAAGTTTGGCCATGTCTTTATCCTTGCAATTTAAGTTCTTCAAGTCATCAATCAATCCTTTCATTTATGTGATAGGCCTGCATTAAAAATAGACATTTACCACAAATTAAAGGTATCTTATATTATTAGATATATTATTATAAAACATGCTTTGGTTAAATCTTATATTATTAGATATATTATTATAAAACATGCTTTGGTTAAGGAGTTATTGATACTTCACGTGCAAAATGATGATATAAAACCATGATAAAAATGCACTTTTAAGTACTAATCAGATATACATGGATAATTATTTAATCCATTCAAAACTTAATCCAAATTTATGGTTAAAGGTTGGATCATCTAGTGGACTCGATAAAAATGAGGTTTGTGGTATTCTAACACCACAAACAAGGATATGCATACGATTCATAGTGTATTGATAATTAGCTCTTTACAAATAAATTCAACCGAGTAATCTCTGACTGTCCAAATGATTGTACAAGAACAAGTTAAATAAATGACCAATGGACTAAGTCTATCAAAAAGTTTTAGAGAGTTGAAAAAAACTACAACACTTTGCTACTGACAATGATAGAGATATTTACTGATGAAATAGGTCCATCAAAAAGTTTCAGAGAGTTAAAAAATTACTGGACTTGCCACTGTTAGATGTGAATCTCTAACAATTTAATTCCATCGGTCATATGTTTATGATCACTAATGAAATTCTCAATGGTTTGTTATGCTAGCAATATGTCTTAATCATTAATATAATTACTAATGAAATGGATTCCTTTTTTTTTTGTTTGGCATAACATTTTTGTTTGGTAATCCATTGGTAATTATATTATTGATGGAATCACCAAAAAGCATATAAATAAATGATAATACATTTTTCAATGACCAGTTACCTTTATGATTTTGTCAGTATATTTTTTCCTGACATAATTGACATGATCAAATAGTTGATGTTTTATTCCAAGTGCAGGAGTGTTAAAGTAATAAATAACTCAGCAAGACCATGGTCCAATTACAGGGAAGTTAACTATATAACAACAACAACAACAACAACAATGATGGTGGTGGTGGTGATGCTGAGTTAAAAAGGACTCTGAGATTAAGATTAATGTGAAGATTATACAATGATAAAAACAAATGTCAAGGTTAGAGGATCCATAATAGTATTAGAGATAAATAAAGTATAAACTCTTTATAAATTATCAACATGATCATGTTAACCATCTTATTTACATAACACCATACTTATAAATTTTATCAAGTATTCATGATGCTAACTTACGTTGACAACAAATCAAATTCCTCTCATAATAACGATGTCGGCCGAAAAATTGAAGGATCAAGTATTTAATGTACCAAGTGTTATACAATACAAATTTAGGTTAACCATTTAACAAGCAAGGTATTAAGAATTAATAAGATAAAAATAATAAGACATGTTAATAGCAAGTTGTTTATGATATATGCATTGAAGTCCATATTGAGTTTATATTATACTTATCCTAACACCATTAGTGAAACCTTTTCACCTTGACATAATTAACTTAGCTCAATATTATGAAGAAGAAGACATAAATAAGTAATATAAGAACATAAGCATGATATAAGTTAACTAATTATAGTAAAGGAAATGAAAAGCATGAACAAGAGATTAATGAAAGCAAAACTTAAGCATTACAAAAATATAAAGAGAGAGAGCAATAACATGATCTCAATATGAAAAAAAAGATGCCTCAAATACCTCTTTTTATAGGCTAAAATTCAAAACTATTCATTTGGTAATTGATAATTGATCTAGTGGCCAACTATTGATTTAATGGACTTGGTGGACAGCAACACTCAAGCATTTTGGTTGGATGAAATATCATTGATGCAATCAGAATTTGACAAAGTGTTCTCATGAAAGTTGTTGGAAATTATCTTTTCCTTCCACCCATTAAATTTTAGAGCATTTGGAGCACTACAGCTGGAGATATGTCTAAAATATTGAGCAGTACTGCTGGTGGATATGGTGGATAGCCCTCAAGCTCTTGTCTGGATGAAATGTTATTTCTACCATCAGAATTTGAGTAAGCTGACACGACTAAAAGGTTGATGTCTTCTCCCAAGTGCAGGAGTGTCGAAGTAATAAATAACCCGGCAAGACCGGGGTCGAACCACAGGGAGGTTAATTGTACAAACTATAAATAACAATAATACAACAACAATAACAATAACAATAATAATAATAATAATAATAATAATAATAATAAAATAATAATAATAATAATAAAGAAAGAGAAGAAGAAGAAGATGATAAGAACTTGGAGATGGAAAATTAATGTAAGGATTAAACAATAATAATAACAAATGTCAAGGTTAGAGGTTCCACTAATGGTATGTCAAACAAGTATAGTATAAACTCTTATTATTCAATTGGAAACCACACACAAAGGAGGTTCCAATGAGATTATAGATTGTTAACATGATTACATTAGTCATCTTATTCGATTAATGCTAGTACTTGTAAATCTCGTCAAGCATTCATGATTATAACTTATGTTAACTGATTAGTACTTAAAAGTGCATTTTTGTCATGGTTTTATATCATCATTTTGCACTTGAAGTATCAATAACTCCTTAACTAAAGCATGTTTTATAATAATATATCTAATAATATAAGATACCTTTAATTTGTGGTAAATGTTCATTTTAAATGCAGGCCTATCATATAAATGAAAGGATTGATTGATGACTTTAAGAACTTAAATTGCAAGGGCAAAGAGATGGTCAAACTTAGAAAAGAGATGTCGGTGCAATCCAAACCAGAACACTGTTCGGTAATTGGGTCATATCTGGAGCTACAGATCTCAAATTTAGGTCCAATTTATATGGATGGAAAGGTAAGACATAGGCCTACAACTTTGATATGGAGCCCAAGATCTAAAAAGGCCATTATCAAGTCCAAATTGTAGCAACAACAAAGAAGCCCGAATCTGTTTTCCAGCCCGAGCACTGTTCGGTATTTTGGCCATATCTGGAGTTCTAGAAGTCCAAATGAGCTGAATGTTTTACACAAGAAAGCTGAGACAATTGCCGACAACTTTCATGTTTGCAACTGGCTCCAATTTTGACGTTATTAATGACGTTTTGGGCAGACAAGAGAAGATAAGGATTGTCACCAAGTCAAAAGTTGGCCACCCACTTATCAATTAGGCATCAAATCAATAGTTCCCAATTTTGGCCTATAAAAGGAGGCATTTGCCATGCATTTAGGCATCTTGGTTTCCAGATCAAGATCATGCTCTTCCTTTCTCTCTTTGTATTTTTTGTAATGTTTATGTTTTGCTTTCATTAATATTAAGTTTATGCCTTTCATTTCCTTTCCTTTACTTAGTTAACTTTTATGTTCTTATTTTGTTTATCTATTTTGCTTTCTTTCATTATGTCTAGCTAAGTTAGTTATGTCAAGGTGAAAAGGTTACACTAATGGTGTAAGAATAAGTATAATGTAAACTTAATATGGACTTTAATTTTTGATACTAACATGTTTTATATTTGTTATCTTGTTCACTCTTTAATACTTTGCTTGTTAAATGACTAATCTTGATTTATGTTGTATAACACTTGGTACAACAAATGCTTGGCACTTTCATAGCCCATAATGTATGGTATAACCGACACCTGAGCTATGAAAGGAACTTGATTTGTTGTTAACATAAGTTATAATCATGAATGCTTGACGAGATTTACAAGTATTAGCATTAATTGAATAAGATGACTAATGTAATCATGCTAACAATATATAATCTGATTGGAACCTCCTTTGTGTGTGGTTTCCAATTCAATAATAAGAGTTTATACTATACTTGTTTGATATACCATTAGTGGAACCTCTAACCTTGACATTTGTTATTATTATTGTTTAATCCTTACATTAATATTTCATCTCTAAGTTCTCATCATCATCATCTTCTTCTTCTTCTCTTTCTTTATTATTATTATTATTGTTATTATTATTATTATTATTATTATTAGTACTACTATTATTATTATTATTATTATTATTATTACTACTACTACTACTACTACTACTACTACTACTACTATTAATATTATTATTATTACTATTACTATTGTTGTTGTTGTTATTGTTGTTGTTATTATTGCTATTATTGTTGCTTATAATTGTTGTCTATAATTTGTACAATTAACCTCCCTGTGATTCGACCTCGGTCATGATTTTTTGCCGGGTTATTTATTACTTCGACACTCCTTCACTTGGGAGAAGACATCAATCTTTTCATCGTGTCAATTCGCAAACGAGAAGTATAAGGAAGACACCACGAAGACAGTTGTTCTTCGATAAGTCATTTTTCAGTTCATTAGAGAACCATGGAAGGGAGATTATCTCACCAACACACACACACAAATTGCGGCAAACAAGAAGTTTTATTAATCTGAATAGTCTTTCCTTACATGTTTGGTTATGCCTCTATTTATGTTGTGCGTCAGAACATACTCTACATCTTGACCGCACGGATCATCATTCCAATCAATGATCTCGAAGATACTGGCCTCGTAATTCTATCTATTGGGCATCTCTCTTCCTCTTACCTGGTCAAGTCATAAAAAATGGGGAGCAAATTATGAGATCCTTTCTTTGGTCAGGTTCAGATATGAGAACTACTGGAGCTAAAGTGGCTTGGGATCAGGTATGTCTTCCAAAAAAGGAGGGGGGGCTAGGAATAAAGAGGATAACAGAATGGAACAAGATTGCTTTGTTGAAACACATTTGGAACCTGTGCAATGACTCAGATGGCAAGGATAACAAAATGGAACAAGATTGCTTTATTGAAACACATTTGGAACCTGTGCAATGACTCAGATGGCTCAATCTGGTCTACTTGGATCAGATGTAATCTGTTGCGAGGTAGGAATTTCTGGACAATCAAGACGCCACAGAATTGCTCTTGGGCATGGAGAAAGATTCTAAAGCTCAGATCCTTAGCATGGCCGAAGATGAAGTACATCATAGGAGATGGCAGGACAACTTCTCTATGGTTTGACAATTGGCATCCTCATAGCCCGCTCGCGGATTCTTACGGCGACAGATTCATCTATGATTCAGGTATGGAAAAGAACGCGAAGGTGAATATGCTGATTCATAACTCAGAATGGAAAATTCCTACCACTCACGCTATTGGATGGCACCCCATTGTAGAAGCTATTCCTTCCAATTCTAATCCTATGATAGGGCAAAATGATGAGATTGTTTGGCTGGGGATGAGATTGCTTGGCTGGATTCACCAAATCACAGATTCTCGATCAAAGTAGCTTGGGAACAACTAAGATTTCATCATCCGATAGTTGAATGGCATGACATTGTGTGGTTCAAGAATGCTGTTCCAAGACATTCGTTTCTTCTATGGGTGGCTATCCAACAGAAACTCACAACTCAAGATAGACTTCATCGATTTGGTATACATGGTCCCAATAGATGCTCACTCTGTCTCCGCAATAACGAAGATCACAACCACTTGTTCTTTGAATGCTCCTATACTAAAGTGATCTGGTGGGATGTTTGTGACAGATGCAACATTCCAAAAATGACAAAAGGATGGGATGAATGGATTCGATGGGCTACTGTCACTTGGCATGGCAAAAGTTTCATCAATTTTTCTCGTAAACTCAATTTTGCAGCTACAGTGTATCATATCTGGCAAGAAAGGAATGCAAGGACCTTTGCTGGAATATCTAGAACTCAGAATTTGGTCTTTCATCAAATCAAATGTATCATTCGTGATAAGCTTGATTTGATGAGGAGCGTCCTACCAACAGAAGAAAATAAAAGGATCCAACTAGCTTGGAGGGTCAATAACATGGATTCTTCATTTGATATTTAGCTGGTTGTATTGGTTTCCCTAACTAATCAAGTTAGGTCTTGAGTTTTCAGTTCGGTGGCTAGCATGTAGCCATCTGTTGTTTTACGTTTCTGTTCTCATTGTAAATCTGGGGTATGCCCCTTATAATCTTTGTATCGTTTTCCTATAATATATACGTCAACTTCCCAAAAAAAAAAGGACAACATTTCTCGTCTTTGTTTTGCATTTTCCTTTAATATATATGTCAACTTACCAAAAAAAAAGGTTATGCCTCTATTTATAATGATTCTAGACTTAAAGAAACCCTAATGAACCCCCCTTAGGTGGACTTATATGTAGCCCACTTACAATTGACCCAAATAAGTAATAATAACCCAAAGACTATGAAGAAAATAATAAAAATATAAAAATCCGAAAATTACTATTCCTAAATATGCTAGAATCAGATTTGTCACCATTAAGAAGTCCCAAATAGACTAGGAAATCTGATCTGAAGGTAGAATGTATTCTAAAGTCTTCTTTCCTTTTGTAGCTCGGATGAATAAGAAATCCTTGTAAGAAAAGGATTTTGAAATAATTATGAATCCTTGCTACTTGGAAACTATGTTGCAGCCCATTAAACATCCTTCTTTTGAAAATATACTAATTCTACAAGGATGTTTAATGGGCTGCAACATAGTTTCCAAGTGGAGAATCCTAGCCAAATAGGAAGTCCACAAGTCAAAAGGAAGTAAATAACAAAATCCGTCAGCCTTTGTTGACCCCGTATTGAGATACCTTCCCGAACTCCGATTGACCACAAGTCAAGGTAATACAATATGTCAGGAGACTCCACGTAACATTTCAGCTCCATCCAACGGTCGGATTGACAATTATGGCTGTTGCCGTAAAACTGGATAGTTGCACATTTTACATCAAAATCCAAATTTGACCTTGCTTGGATCATATCATTCCCTCTCTCTTCAAGATGATTCATCCTCGAATCACCAATAAGTTGGATGGACAATTTCTTATCCTCTTTTTGAAGCCTTTGGAGTTCTTTTTTTGCAAACAATCGTCGCCAACAACTTTGGATGAAAGTTGCAGCCATTCTATTTTGTATATCATCATTGCAGTCCTTTTTCTCCTCTTTTTTTGAAGCTTGCTAGGCATTGATTGTTGCCGATAACACATCAAGTTCTTGCTTCATCTCCCCTAGAATACGGGATAGAGTCTTTGATTCTTTTTTTGGAACACTAATCTCTTTATCTCTCTCCCTTTGATACCACCTCTCATTTTGAATCTGCATTTTCTTTTGCCATAGCACCTCATCAAAATACATTAAATCCCTTCGATTCTACGCAGCGGAAAATCTTCCCAGTAGCCTTTGGTCTCATCCTTAAAACCACCATCACAAATATCATCAAATTGAGGCTCAAAATCCTCATAATCAGCCCACCTTGACCTTCCGTCCCTACTGCCATTGTTAGATTTCCGTTCAACCCCAACCTTTCTCACGTCTTGGGTACATGTTCCAGCCACGCTTCCATGTTTTCCCACCTTCTCAAGTCTGTCACACACGTTCCCCATCATGAAATTCATGCTTTTCATCATTTTCATCATGGCTTGCATTTGGAAATTAAGTTCTCTCTCGGGATGGGGTGGTGTGTTGTTTTGATCTGACATGATAGTAGTACCTGCAAAACTTGGTTAATGGTAAAAAAAAAAAATTATCCTCACGCCGCTCGTGTTTCGCTCAAACAATCAATATCCTAACACGCTCACACCTCTCATCTCACCTTCTTGCGAAACTAAAACCATCACCAAATTGAACCAACTTGGCAGTGCAATCCAAATAGATATATGACTCAAGAAGCAATAACAACTAGAAAACAAGAAAAACGAAGTTGCAATGATAGTCTCGCGAGTAGCAAACCAGTCTGTCCGAAATATGAACGAAACTGAAGACTCGAATAAAAAACAGAAACAAAAAAATAAACAACACCCACATCTGATGGATATGATGGAAATGGAATCAACGGAAGGCAAGAGAATTTCAAACGTTGATGCAAGACAGACTCGTTTACGACAAGTGAAGTCTGAATCTGGAACCTGAAGTAAATGATGTCCAATTGAGTTAAAATTTCAGATATGGTGCGATATCAACCTAAATAGACAGAAAATAAATTTTGATCAATTTATGACAAGGTTTGATATACTGACACAAAAACGTTATGAATCAAACCTAATTATGAATTTGAAACTCAAAGAAAACGATATCCAATTGACCCCAAATTTGATATGTAATGCGACTAGGACACCAGTAATTTGGATATCAAATTTAAGCTAATTCCGAGTTGATTTGATCCAATTGTGTCTTGTTTAGTTTTCTGTGGCAAAATCCAATAAACGTCTTTTTGAACAATTTTTTTTCT
>NW_011502222.1:12347-14608 GCF_000495115.2 Populus euphratica
ACAAGTCAAGGTAATACAATATGTCAGGAGACTCCACGTAACATTTCAGCTCCATCCAACGGTCAGATTGACAATTATGACTGTTGCCATAAAACTGAATAGTTGCACATTTTACATCAAAATTCAAATTTGGCCTTGCTTGGATCGTATCACTAAAGGTTTTAACTCAAGGTCAATTCTGCTGCAGAAACACTACTCTTTGTGAACCATAAGCAAAATACCTTAGAATAAATTGAAACTTCATATTTTGTGTATTGGGGATGAGATTGCACTATATATTAAATTTGGTCTTATTTTGATAACTGATTCTGGAGGTTTTAATAAGGGTTCAATTCTACCGCAAACTGATCATACAAGGGGTTTGGGTACCTAGACATAAACCAACGACCTAATGGAGGTCCATTAGGGTTTCTTTAAGTCCAAGTTCAGTATAAATAAAGGCATAACAGAACATGTAAGGTTACGCAATTTTCAGATCAATAAACTTCTTTGCTGCACTTATTGTGTATTGGTGGGATAATCTCCCTTTCTTGGGTTTCTAAAGAACTGAAAATGATTTATCAAAGAACAACTGTCTTTATGGTGTCATCCTTATACTTCTCTTTCTCGAATCAATATTAATTGGGTGGGGGTTTCCGTTTCTAATAGTGTTGGTGCCTAGGTATAAGTTCTCTTTGTGTCACGCTCCCATCAAACCTGATTTACTTGGCTTTCTGGTAATTGGTGTCTTTGTGTGTGGGTTGTGTGATCATGAGGTTTGCATCACGTCCCCTTTTTAGCAGAATACGATATGGCCAACTTCCTTACTTAATTAGGAGAATAAATTGTTGACTCTTTATTCTTCTAGTATTAGTGAAAAAAACAAGGATTCTGTAAGTTGGCCATTCAGATAAATAAAACTTGTAGAGGAAGACTATTCAGATAAATAAAACTTCTTGTTTGCCGCACTTTGTGTGTATGTGTGTTGGTGAGATAATCTCCCTTCCATGGTTCTTTAAATGAACTAAAAAATGACTTATCGAAGAATAACTGTCTTCGTGGCGTCATCCTTATACTTAAGAATCCTAGCCAAATAGGAAGTCCACAAGTCAAAAGGAAGTAAATAACAAAATTCGTATAGCCTCTGTTGACCCGTATTGAGATACCTTCCCGAACTCTGATTGACCTGAAATTTTAACCCAAGGTAATACAATATGTCAGGAGACTCCACGTAACATTTCAGCTCCATCCAACGGTCAGATTGACAATTATGACTGTTGCCATAAAACTGAATAGTTGCACATTTTACATCAAAATCTAAATTTGCCCTTGCTTGGATCGTAGCATTCTGACATATTGTATTACCTTGGGTTAAAATTTCAGCTCCATCCAACGGTCGGATTGACAATTATGACTGTTGCCGTAAAACTGGATAGTTGCACATTTTACATCAAAATCCAAATTTGACCTTGCGATCGTATCATTTCTACTTCAGAACATTGAGGACAATGTCTCATTTTAGCTAGGGAGAGAGGGTAGTAGTTGATGTAAGAAAAAGGGTAGTAGTTGAAATTAAAAAAAAACTAATTATGTTTTCTATTTCATAAATTATTTGCAAAATTGTTGTTACTAAGATGGCAGAGTAAGGAGGAATTTTATTGACTCTTGAGCTGTATTTTGATAAATATTTTTTCAATGGTTATTTGCAATATTCATAACAAGTTCTATCAGAATACTTCTTAAAATATTAAGGTTTACAAACTTTCGCATTCTTGTCAATTGATTCTACTCATATACCCATTTAACAAGTATTTTAAACCTTCATTTTCACACACACTTTAACATAAAATTATGGGTTGTAGATTGGATTGTTACATTAATTATGTTCTTTTGTTGAAGATAACAACTAAAAAAAATGAATATTATATAAATTCCATGAAAAAAAACAAAAATAAAAAAATAAAGATAATAAAAACGTAGATAAGTTTGGTTTCATAAACTCCTCAACTAAAGCATGTTTTATAATAACATATCTAATAATATAAGATACCTTTAATTTGTGGTAAATGTTCATTTTAAATGCAAGCCTATCACATGAATGAAAGGATTAATTGATGAGTTTATGAACTGAAATTGAAAGGACAAAGAGATGCTGGTTTGTTAAATATTAATGGTTTTTATGATAATTGGTTGTCTTTTCTTGATCAAGCTGTGAAACAGGAATTTCTAACATCTTCGGCACGACAAATCATAATCTCTACTGCTACTGCTGAACAATTGAT
>NW_011502222.1:20313-23951 GCF_000495115.2 Populus euphratica
TTAATAACACTTCTTTGCTGCACTTATTGTGTGTTGGTGGGATAATCTCCCTTCCTTGGTTCTCTAAAGAACTGAAAACGACTTATCGAAGAACAACTGTCTTTGTGGCGTCATCCTTATACTTCTCGTTCGCGAATCAATATTCGTTGGGTGGGGGTTTCCGTTTTCAATAATGCTGGTTTCTAGGTACAAGTTATCTTTGTGTCACACTCCTATAAAACCTGATTTACTTGGCTTTCCGGGAATTGGCATCTTTGCATGTGGGTGGCGTGACCATGTGATCACGAGGTTCGCATCAGCTTATTTGCCTTAGCTCTTGTGATTTTCCCTATTAGCATCTCTACTAGGTCGTTGGCATGATTACGCTTAGTGTTGGGCATATTCGCATTAATTCCCTTATGTAGACTTATATGAGGCCTCCTTAAAACTAACCCAAAAACCATAAACTAATCCAAACAAGCCTTTGATCATAGCTCAAAACAAAGTTTTAATTAAGCCCAAACATGAAAGAAAATAATAAAAATAACTAATTTGTCATTAAATAACCCCAACCTTTCTTTTATTGTGTAGTTAGAATGAATAAGGAATTCTTCTAAGAAAGGATTATGGAAAATTAATGAATTGTTACCACTCTTGGAAATTATTTTTTAGTTTATTAAAGATTATTGTGGAACTTGAAAATTTCCAAAATAAAATGTCACATCCTTGTAAAAAAAAGATCCTTACCAAATAGAAAGTCCACAAGTTAAAACAAAATTAATAACAAAATTAGTACAGCCTATTCTAACTTATATCATAAGTACTTTCTGAACTCTAATTCACTTGAAAATTTACCCTAACATAGACAAATGCCTCTAGAAGCTTTTGTAAAGTTTCAGCTTGATCTAACAGTTGGATTTGGAGTTATGCTCAATAACATAAAACTAAATGGTAGAAACTTTTATGCCAAAATCCGAATCTAGCCTTACTTAGGTTGTATCACAAGGCTAAACTATATCATTCCCTCCCTCTTCAAGTAGATTCACCCTCGAATCTTGAATAGGATTAGTAGCGACTTCATTAGCCTTTTGTGTAAGCCTTCAGAATTCCCTTGTTGCTGCTTACACCTTTCTCCAACAACAATATATGGAAATAGTGACTAACAAGAATTTCAAATAAGCACGTCATATTAACCACTTACATACATTTGAATGATAACAATAATGACTCTCTATTGTCTTTCATTTTTTTTGAAGTTATACCTCCTTTTCCCATGAAGCTTAAAGATTATAGAATAATCTTCTACACTTATCAACTTTTTATTCTAAAACCCCCAAACCATGGCTTAGTTTTTTACATCCTTAATCTAGAATCCTCCTTCGTTTCCTCTCCATTGTTGAATACAAGACACAAATAGAAAAAAATACAAGAAAATAAAAACAACAAATCTTAGTTTATAAGTCAATCTATTATGTTTCAAACCCCTTGTATGATCAGTTTGCTGTAAAGTTGAAACTCCATTTAAAAAATCAAGCAACCAACATCCAAATAATCTCAAATTTAATATATAGTTTGATCATACCCTCAATATATAGAATATGAAGTTTCAATGGATTTTGAGGTGATATAGAGTGATCGCACACCCAATAGACTACATATGAAGTTTCAATGGATTCTGAGGTGGTTTTCCTATGATTCACTAAGAGTTGTGTTTCTACAACATAATTGAACCTCAAATTAAAATCTCAAGCAAACGATATCAGAATAAGACCAAATTGGAAATATGATGTGCTCTCACCTGCAATAGATTGATATGAATTTTCAATTGATTCTGAGGTGGTTTACTTATGGTTCAACTAATCTCTCTCTCTCACTATTTTTTTTTATATATATACTGATATGATTAGAGATAGTAAAAGGATGAAATATACCTTTATATTTGCTTAGATGATGCAGACATAAAAAACTAGAAGATGAACGTAAACATTGAAAAACTTAAAGGAATACTTAAAAAATAAAAATAACAAAAGGATATGACCTTGTTTAAGAACCTAGCACTAATACCAATTAATGTGAATTTTGTGATCACATGGTCATGCAACCCACAATCAAGATTGAGGTTTGATCCTAGAAAACTGAAATAGGTTTGATAGGAGTGGGACATAATAAAAACTTGCCCCAAGATACCAACATTATTAGAATGAGTAGAATGATGCCATGAAGCTAGTTAATCTTTAATAAATCAGATTCAAATCATTAAAAAATTGAAGAATGCAATAATGACTCTCACATGTTAAAACTAAAAAATTCAGAACTAATATTTATCAATGGAAATTTTGGTTATATGGTTTAAATATTTCTTTAAAAAATAAACCCTAATGATTCCTGTACGTGGACTTGTATGAGGTCCACTCAAAACTAACCCAAAAACTATAAATTGAAAAGCCCATAACTTGATCCAAACAAGTCTTGGATTATAGCTCAAAACAAAGTTTTAATTAAGCCCAAACATGAAAGAAAATAATAAAAACAACTAATTTATCATTAAATAGCACCGCCTTTCTTTTCTGGTGTAACTAGGATAAATAAGGAATCCTTATAAGAAAAGGATTCTGAAAGATTAATGAATCGTTGCCACTCTTGAAAATTATGTTTTAGCTCATTAAAGATTCTATTGAAACTTGAAAATTCCTAAAACAAGTTGTCACATTCTTTTAGAAAGAAGATCCTTGCCAAATATGAAGCCTACATGTTAAAAGGAAGTGAATAACAAAATTCATACAACTTATTCTAACTTATATTGCAAGTCCTTTTCAAATTTTGATTCACCTGAAAATTGACCTTGACATAGATAAGTACCTCTAGAAACTTCTGGTAATGTTTTAGCTCGATTCCATGGTTAAAGTTAGAGTTATGCTTAATAACATAAAACAATACAATAGAAACTTTTATGCCAAAGTCCAAATCTAGCCTTACTTGGCTCGTATCATAAGGTTGAATCGTATCAACTTCTGTGTTGGAGATGGACATTCTATTTCTCTATGGTTTGATAATTGGAATCCGTTGGGCCCCTTAATGGAGTTATTTGGGAAGGGATGCATGTTTGGGTTCTATTATAACCGGAAAGGTGTGGATTTGGCCACCTCTTAGATCCCCCAATTGGATTGAGCTTATTCAAATGTACTCCCATGTCCTTTCTCCTGGATGATGGATGGAGTGACCACAATGTTGGAAAGACGCTTCTAAGGGTATATTCTCTATTTGTTGTGCTTAGAACTCTATTTGTCCTGTTAGGGACAAAGTTAAGTGCTAGAAACTTGTTCAACATAAACATGCTATTCCACAATTTTCATTTATCTTGTGGATTCTTATTCATGATCCTCTCTTTTCAGAATAAGCTAAGGTGCTATGGTGTTATTTAGACTATCCTATGCCAATTATATGGAGGTGATAGAGAAGATGTTTATCACCTATTCTTTGATTGCCCATTCTCTCATCATATGTGGTTTGATTATGCTCTAGATATCTTATTCCTTTTCACAGCTGTTTTTAAGTTAACACCATCTCTTGGCTTTCTGATTTGAGTGGAGATTGCTCTCTTAACTATGCTTAAAAGATTGACGTTAGCTGCTGCCGTTTATTATATTTGGAGGGAAAGG
>NW_011502209.1:0-4224 GCF_000495115.2 Populus euphratica
GCACACCTTCTCGCGATTGATGGGGGAGATGAGGACGAATCCACTCCTTTCTTAACAGATTTTATATGGAAGGGAACGCTGACATGCATCCATCAGCCACTGCTGCTTAATTAAGATTGTGATGCCATTAGCTTTGTATTTTAATCTCATTAATGCCATGCTTATAACAAAAGTTATGGGGCACACAATCATTTTTCCCGAACATACTGACAATCAGCAAAACCCTTCTCTCTACCCCCACATGTGCTCTTCCAACAAGGTTGATTTCCATTCCCTTGTAAATGTGATTTCGGTTACTTATTTGAAGCATTTTTTAATTAAAATAATATTTTTTAATTTTAAAAAAATTATTTTTAATATCAATGTTTCAAACGATATAAAAAAAATAATTTAAAGTAATATATATATATATTTCAAATACAATTTTAAAAAACAAAGACAAACGTATCTTCGACTAATAAGAAAACACAAACACAAGCTCTACCCACCTTGACGTTGCCTGGTCAGAAAACGTGCGTCTGATTCATTACATGTGTTCACAAGCTGCAAGAGCAGAATTGAATGGTCTCACAAATAACAGCACATCGGAATTCAACCAGTGGCCAATTTAAGTCGTTCTACTTAATCATAAGATTTTCGAGAAGATCAAACCCGTAAGCCTTGTATTAAATAAATATAAAATGAGAGTGCAGGCTTGCAGCTATAAAAATACATAAACACCCATTTATAGTGTAAATACATCACCAGCACACTGTTACACGGGGATGCCCTCAAGCAAACATGTAGAGTTAGATGAGGGATGGCATCATTTTACAAGTTGTTGTCTTCCCAGTAACTGATTTCCATCGCCATGAGATGAGATCCTAGGAACTTCAAGGCAACCTCACAAGTTTAAACCTTAAAGGAGCCCAACTCACTTATAATATGGAACACGAACAGAAATTTTTTCTTGGGGCATCGTCTACCTTCTTCTCTGTTCAAACAAACAAACAAAATAAGTTTGAACTTATATAAAGCACATTGGAGGAAAGAGGAGAAGAGGAAAAAAAACTCTAATTACAGCTGTATCCTATTACAGATCGGAGTTTTCATCTGAATGAAAATCAAGATTTGATTACATCTTTTCATGACAATTTTAGCTGAATACTGTCTCAGAAGATGTTCTCAAAGGTGTTGTTCCTCAGAAGATATGAATATGTTTCTTCAAACATAACAATATGGAAGCATATCAGAGTAGCAATTCATAACAAAATGTTTGCCGTTCATAAAGGCAACATATATTCATGTGTTAAATACTAAAACTACCTGCTTTTGCTTTTGCTAAAGATGGCTGGACAACAACATGCATGGTAATGACCCCTTTTGGGAGGTCCCCAAAAGGAACCCTACACTGGCCAACAGTCTTGTTGTTTTCCAAGATTTTCCCAGCATTTATCAGTTTGACATCATTTGCTGCCTTGGGTGCAATTTTTTTATCTAAGACAAGTCAAAAGTTTTAGATCTGTTGTTAGAAAACAGAAAATAAGAACAATGTATCTCTTACTTGACAAAGTTGAATAAATTAAATGCCAAAGAAAAAATGAATACTACTCGGTTCAAAGAAATCAAATCACATACGGGGAATGTCAATCAAAACCATATCATCCTAGTAAAAGGAAAAGGCTAACATTTTATTTAAAAGGGGATATCCAATTTCTACAGAGCCTACAAAATGGGGGTGGGGGGGTGTTGTTGTGGTTATAACTGTAACGACCATGAACTTGATCTTTAAACATGTGCTTACAAATGAAAAGTCCACTCACCAATCAAATGGCAACAAGAAAGATGCTTAGTGTTTGGGTTTTCTGTCCAAAAGCACCCAACCAAAGGCCAGTATTACACTCAATGCAAAGCAAACACAGAACCAAGTCAGACCTAGAATTGTTCAGCGCACACAAGATTCCAATAACATATCCTATCCTCCCTAAAAACATATGTTGATATAAAATAATAATAAGATATCAAAGCATAACTTTTCAAATCACTCATCATACCATAGTATCCTTATGAGAACATTATTCTTCCTCTAAAGAGGGTAATTTTGGCAGAAATTAAAAAAAAAAGTTACTTTTGAATTTTTTTTTTGGTAGAACACAGACTCTAAGAAGGACACTGCCACACTGGAGGGCACAAGACACATCAAGGGAGAACATGAACTTGGTGCCAACTCAAGGTCATCATATTAAATTTGTAAATCAGAAGATGCACATGATGCACTCTATAGAACTTAAAGGCAGTTAACTGTAGCTGAAAGTCAAATTACAATTATCCACAAGTATGACACATGCACCCAATTTTGGTGTGTATAGAATTTCCCTGGGCATATCAAAATTTGGCAAACCAGCTCTAAGAGTAATTTATTCCATGCATGATATATGACATTTGCATTGGAGGATGATAATGAATTGTCCTCATCAATAATCAAGTCAGAAGTGCCACAGCTTCATTTTTCTAATTCCAATTGTGACACTGGTAAACTGAGAGAAAGCTAGTCTGGTTGACATGGCAAAGGGTATTATTCCTTATCCAAGTTTCACCTTGATACTTCTATCATTCTGCAACACCCCATTGCATGAAAATAATAATGCACTAAATATGATTTGATTTGAAGAGATTAGGAAAATATTTGCAATAGGGTAACAAGCTTACTCCAAGAAAATATCAAGGAGACTTAAACCCTGTCCTCACGAAGCAGTACCCTCAATATTAACAGTTGACATAAATCAATATAAAGAGTAGGGGAAGTTACACACGCAGAGAAGAACAGAAAAGAAAGAACCAATGCCTCAATACTTAAATGGGATCCAATTATAATGGTCTTGTCAGAAAAGCACGGTGCATGAAAAGGACTGGTAACAGCATAGTAAAACTTTGACCTTGCTACTCTGGTGTTGTTATTTGATAGATAACTCTGTGAATACCCGAGGAGAAAGAGATGATCCAACATCGTTGACATGATATTTCTAAGAGCATGATTATTGAATACTCACTCAATGCTTGAGAAAAAGTGTCCTTTGCTTGGTGAGAAGAAGTGAGAAAATCTATTTCATAACTTGCATCAAAGTGAAGGTAGAACTAGCAAAGGATGCCAAACAAGAGTGGGACCTAAGGACATATAACCTTGTTTGTATACATGGTATGTATCCGATGTCCATCCACTAAATAACCACATAAGATTTCGCTCCATAGCTTTTAACAATGACCACATGCCACATATCAAGATAGCCTATATGTAACTGTTCCCCGGCCCCAATCAACCAAGAAATCAAGTAAACACAGCACCCATATATTGCCCAGAGAATGACTGGCGAACAATATTGTCTTGGTTTCCCATGCAAAAGAACAACAAATCATATGACACAATAACAATAAACAGTAGAAAATTAAGACAACATGTGTTGTCTAAAATGATATTATCAGGGAAAAACTGACAAAATAAAAAGGTGCAAGTCAGTTCAAAATTAATTTCACAAAAGAAAATGCTACCCATTTGGGTCTCTACATCCAAAACACCCTCGATCAACAGATGCTACATTTCAAACTAACAAGAATATACCAGCGGGACCCGGCATATCTCATCAATATCTTAGTTGCCAGTTATAATTTCAGAAAAATTAGCTAACTACCCATCCAACCACAAAACAAATAAATCACCATGCTAAAATACACTGCCCTCATCAAAGTGGAACCAGTTTGGTTCACTTGCTAGATAAGCTATCCAATTTGCGAAATTAAACAATCATATAGCATAGCAAGGAATTGTTTCAACCCTTACTAGCCGAGGACTAAGCATATCACTACAAAATGAATTAATTATTTCATCATCAGCAACGGAAATCACTGTAGCCTAAATTCTCCACACCAACCAACTGTTCAAGCCATAATAACCAACCAAGCATAGAGGTGTGTGTGTGTGCGTGTTGTGTCTATATATATAAAGAAAGAAAGAAATTGAGCAGAATAGACAGACCTTTAGGCCAGTCGGCAACGATTCTTTCTTTGAGCATAGAAACAGTGGATGCAGGTGAATACCTAAAGGGACCGATATCCGATCCATCATACAATCTAAACTTAAGCTCAACTAACTCCTCCTCTGGCATTTCCACCACTTACCAGAACTCACCCTTCCCAATTTTCGATCACCACTCCTCTCCTTCTCTTCTCTTTCCCTCCCTTCCTACACTA
>NW_011502209.1:4237-24197 GCF_000495115.2 Populus euphratica
CTTCTCTTCTCTTTCCCTGCCTTCCTACACTACAATAATCCATCAACTAGACATTAACCAAAATCAACAATTATTTAAAATTAACAAATTAAAATACTCACCTGGAGGAGGACAAACAAGCAAATTCTTACTAGGGTTTATGAGCGCAAGCTGCGGGAGAAATTGATTGATATATAGAGATTATTAGGCACAAAACTGAGTAGTCAAAATTGATTAATTAAGGATTAGCTGCTCTCTTTTTTTATTTTTTTATTTTCTTCTTTCGTAAGGCCGATCGAGACTGCAGAGGGAGATTCTAAGTTGAGTTCGAATTTTTATGTCAGTGAAATTTTATTTATTTATTTGGAGTGGGGTGGGGGGCCTCCTTGCAAGGAGAGCTGAGTTCCGATCTCCTGTATCCAGTTTCTTTGTTTTTCAAAGTTTCTGTTTACTTATTTTACGTGGAGATTTTTTATTGGTGTTGTGAAAGAGTGAGAGTAGGCTTGGGTGTGTGTTATAATAGCGCCCGAGGAATAACATGTTACTCTATTATTATTATTATTATTATTATTTATAAAATAATTTTTAAGTAAGTTATTTGCAAAATAATTTTTTTATATTATAATAATGAACATAAATGATAATGTTGGAATAAATTTATATACAGTGAAAATTAACTAAAACCAATATTACTTTAAAAACACAATGCATTGATCATTATGAAAAATGATAATTTTGCTCTTCTCACCAAAAATTATTGAATTGACTAGTGAGAGTATTGAGGTTTTACTTAAAATTATTATCAAATTAATGAGAGATAAATAAGATATTTTATATTTTAAAGCACAATAAAATTAATAACCAAAATATTCTTTAAAATAATATAAATTAGTGTCCACAAGCTTTTTAGTATTTTTTTCATATTGGTTTTTTTATCTTTAGATTAGCTAAAGGACAATTGATATTTTAATAAATATAAATATTATTAAAATATAAAAAGTAGTTGGCACGTGTCATACTCGTGCTCTAATATTGGAGGCGTGCACACCCTTCATGCAGTGAATGTGATGTCTTTTAAAGGTTAAATGTTAGTTTCCACTAAATCATTGGAAGCGTTGTGGTGTCTTTTTTCTTTTGGGACGATATATAAGGGCATTAGGGTGACACAAATTGTAATTGAATAATGAAATTGAACATAAATTAAAATTTTATGAAAGAGAGAAGAACAAAAATAAAAAATCAAAAGAATAAAAACCGAATTTGATATCTCAATAAATCAAAGAACAACTTGGGAATTTGGCATGACCAACTCAATTTTAAGAGTAGGAAAGAGAAAAGTGTGAGGAGAAAAAAACATCTCAATATGATATTTTTTCCAAATTTAATCCTTCTTTTTATTTTTTATGTTAAATTATTTTTTTCTTTTTTGTCTCACCCTTTAATCAAATACTTATTTTTATTTTAGTTTTAGTTTTGTTCTTATTCTTTTGTTTGTTTATTTTTTTGTTTGGATCCTTCTGTTAATTGATTTTTCTTTTCGAATTTACTTTTCAATCAGAAATAATTTTTTGTTTATAGCCTAATTCTTTAGGTTTACTTGGTTTTTTGGGCTTTTCTAGTGCTTTAGGTTTTTCTGGAATCCTAATCTCAATGCTCTTGATCACAAATTCCCCTCCTTTATATAGAATCTTTTCCTTGATCTTTTCAAGACTACAACATACCACAATGATGGTTACCATGTTTGCCTTCTCATTATATATTAGATTAACTACTCGCGCTTTATTACAGGTAATTTTAGGCTTTATGTAAATTATATGCACATCAACAGTTCTATCTCTTGCTATATGTTTTTTAAAAAGTATATCATGTAAGCTCACTTAAAAGAATAGCAAGTAAAATTAAAAGTCTAACTCATTTTATTAACATTTTAAGAAACATAAACATTGTCGTTGATGAATTAACAAGCATACCATATAAAACCATTATTATCAAGGATTAATTTCTTGTTTTGTCTTGCTTGCCTCAGTGTCTGGGTATCAATTTGTTCTTAAATTTCTTTTTTTTTTCCCTTGCTTGGCCATAAATATTTAGTTAGGCTTCATATTGTTGTTGTAGTATTAGTAGTTAACAATGTTGGATTCTTGACATATTTGTTTATTTTTTGCTTAACTGTTGTGTTAAGGAAAATTGACAACATTTTGCTATGTAAGTTGTTTGTTTGTTGAAGTTGTTTTGTTTGCATGTTTTTTTTTTCAATTCTACTTAATCTCTTTTGCTTTTTTCCAAAGTTGGTTTGAATGTGTTTTCTTTGTTTTTATATAGCATATATATTTTTTAGATTCTTTTTTGCTTACTGTTTTTGGATTTTTAAATTTTTCTTGGTTTAATGTCTTTTGAGGTATGATTAATTCATTTTTTTCAAAAGAAATTTTTTAATTTTTGCTTAGTGGGATGGAATTATTTTTTTGTTCCCTTAGTCTTTGCATTATAGTTTAGCTGCAATGTTCTTATCATAGATGGGATAGCCTTAAACCTTGTTTTTCTCTATCTTTTCAATCTTTACAATGTTGACAGTTAATTATAGCTAGGGGGTGGGAGGGTGGGATTTTTATGTTTCCTCAGTCGAGTTTAGGAAACGGTGTTCTCATCATAAATAATATTTTTTATTTTATTTTGTATAAAATCTAAATAGCAAAAAATCCCAACATACTAAATTATATAAATGTAGGAAATAAACTTGAGAAGAACAAATATAAATGTGAGGTTAGCCGAATGTCAACTAACCTGAAACTAATTAAGCAATCATGAAGAGCCAAAAAAACAAGAAGCTCATAAAAAAAATAAAGACTTGGCTAACCTGTAGATTGAAGGAGAAGCTTTGCTTCCAAGCTTCAACATACAACAAACAAATATTAGTGGTTTCTTGCAAATATTTTAAAAAAAAAAGATAATTAAGCATCGTATCAGACGAATGAGCCATAAAAAGACAAAAAGCTCATAAAAAAATGAAGACTTTGTTAACCTATAGATTGGAAGAGAAGCTTTGCTTCCTAAGTCTTAACAAATAACAAACCAATACTGGTGGTTTTCTATATAACTTATTATTTTTTTTAAAAGGTAAAAAAGCATGATATTAGATGAATGAGCAAAGACTAACAACAACTATTAAAGTATTGCGTAAACTAAAAAGTCCTGTTAAAAGTTACTAACATCAAGGACATCCAGCTAGAGAGCTGAAAAAGTGAATAAAAAAAAAGAAGAAGAAGAAAGAGGCATATAAAACAAGATTAGTCTTAACTGACTAGAAGAGAAAAGGAGAAGACTGCAGCAATCCTCGACAAATAACTAATAAATGTTGACAGATTACCGCAACCTAAAAAATAATGCAAGTTAGCATCATAACATATGAATAAGTAAATGTTAAAAGTAAACTATCTTATAGGTAATCTAGTGATAAGAAATTGGAACTAGGGAGTTTGCTTCCCTTGTAGTCTCAAGTTCGAGCCCTGTGATTGTTAATATAATAATTCGAACACCCATGTTAATAAAAAAAATACTAAAATTAGCAGACAAAATAAAAGATAGTGTTGTGCCTTAAAATAATAAAAAAACAAAAAAATCAAGAAGATCAAAGGTTCAAAATGCAGATAAACAAAAGAATTAAAAAATTCCTATAAATCAATGACCTCTCAATTGTAAAGTTTCAACATAAACTCAAATGACAAAGCTATGTCACTAGACACCTAAATAAAAATGCATAGAAATATCATAGAACACACATATCATTAACAGAATATCAATCACTAAATGAATATTAACTTGAGTTGAGTTAGATCTTTTTTTCTCTTTTTATTTTATCCAATTTTATCGTTCAATATGTAATGGACTAAGAATTGAGTTACAATGTCTACTCTCTTTTAAGGAAAAAAATCTCATATTATTATAATCATTTTAAAAAATCTGGTTTATCTATTATTTTTTTTATTATTTAATTAAAATAAAATCAATCTATTTGACCATTCAAGTTTACGATCTGATTTCTAAATTTGACAATATGGTCCACAAATAGTCAAATCTAAACAACATCCATTATTATTTAATGATAAATAAAATTAGTTTTATGTTGAAAACTATTATTATTAACTAATTTAGAAAAAAAAATCATTTGTAAATAATTGAATTATTTGGTAAGTATAGGTGATTCAAATAAACATTGATTGTTAGGATATTCATCAATATTCACTAAATAAATATATACCTGCATTAAAAAAGAAAGTCGATTGCCTACAAATTTATAATTAGATTTAGGAAGTGAAATAAACACAAAATATAAGTTCTCATAGTTTTATTAATCAATATAGATGAATCATTTGTGATATCTTTAACATGTCGACGAAATACTTGCTTTATATAGACATATTTTTTTAATAAAAAAAAATCATGTGAACTTAATTTTACAACAAAAAGAAATAAGAAATTGATTATAGAAGTTATTGCTTGTCTAAATATCACAACAAATATTTATATTGTGAATTTAATAATTCAAAAATAATATTACACAAGAAAATCTCCCACGCAAGATTTTTAAACAAATAATATATATATATACAGTAGTTATTTTTTTAATACAACAAATCTATCGTATATCATTTACGAGAATTATATTTTATCATTTATGTTTTATTGTATGAAATTTTATCAAATTTTTATTTTTAAAATATTCTTAATTATTATAATATTGATCTAACCAATTGACGAAGCTAAATTTAAATGTGAACAAAATCACATAATTAAAAAAAAAAAGTAACTTGACAGTCTATGAATGAAGAACAAGGAGGAGGAGGAGGAGGAGGAGGATGTACTGTAACTAGGCTAGGTCTGGTGTCCTTGCTCTTCTATGGAAGTTTTTGAAAGCCCATTTTAACGGGCTAAGAATAATCCTTTTCCTTTCCCGTCATTCCATTTCTCTCTTCTTAAATGTAGTTACAAAGCTTTGATGACTCTGCATTTGATCTTTTGAGTGAAGAAGTGACAAGGGAATTAGTGAAAAATCAGTATCTTACTTCTAGCAAAATCAGCAATGGCGATACCTTAGGGACCGAAAGGCCATGACCTGCCCTAATCGATTCGTTAAATAGATGCGATAAAGATGCTGGTTCTTTACAGCATCAGCACATATATTCCCTCTTTCCGCCGCTTCTTCCTTAGCCTTTTCGATGTCCTAAGGGCGACTGGCTAGAGAGAATAGACGGTGGTGGTGGCGGCGGCGGCGGAGGCGGAGGCGGCTAAAATCACTGATTAACATCCTTGAATATCATATTGCACTCAATCTGGTAAGGATTACCCGACCAGTATATTTTGCATCCATATATAGGGGATGTTTTCAGATTAATTTATCTCCATTCTTAAAGACCACCTTCTTATAATGGAAAAATAAAATAATAGGTTTTTCTTTTATAAATTTTGGATTTTTACTACGGATAGCGTTAGCCGTACTTGGCTAGGCTAACCTAACCATTTAAGGTCTCTCCCAGGTCGAGATGTCAGGAGTCCGAATGAGCATATCTCTCTCCGCCTTGGAATTTTAAAAAACACAAATGAAATTCTTACATTATCCAAGATTCGACCGACCACCTCAATGGTTCCTTCATTACGCCAGCGTGGTTACCGCCCTGCCAGCAACCATACACGGCGTCTAGAATTAACCACGTCCTTGCCAATCTCACACAGTGTCAAACCAAATTTATCTTCAGTGGACCCTAATTAATTGTACGGAAATAAAAATCAGTTGGTGAATATAGTTCCAAGGGCTCCATTTTTATTGTGTACCCCACCGGAGTAAAAGGCACCTTTGGATCAAAGTTAAATCATGTACCCTGATGATATACCATAAAAAAATCATGTCCTCTCAAAAACAAACGGGAGGGCCCCTGACAATATCAACGGTCAATGAAAGAGCTGTAGCATTCAGTACGGTGATCAGAGAATAGATGATCACCACCACCCCCACCACCGAAAGATAAGAACCTTTCAACGTGGGGTTTAATCAGGCGAGTTTCCCGGCTCAAATCCGGGAACGGATCTTTCTACGGCGCAGTAGGAACATTTGTAAACCAGGTTCTTACTTTTTGGGGGAGACCCCCACCAAGCATGGTGAAAAGAAGCTGTGGTCAAATTAACTGTTGTTAACTGGAGAGAACAAAAAAGACGCAGCGGTTGGATGTCCGATCAAATTGCAAAGAAAGAAGCAGCGAAGGATTAATTAACTATAAAGTAAGGAACACAAGTAGTTTGTTTTTTTTTTTTTTTGCATTTTTCTATACAGAGGAGGGAGCAATTACATTTCTTTCTCGAGAACAAGATGAGTGGGAAACATACAAAGCAAACCAAAAGACCCACAGATTAAAAAAATAAAATGTGGGTTAAGAAAAAGGAAAAAACATTAAAAGCAGAAATTAAGACATTTGATGATAATTAGTAGTGGTCATTAGTGTATCCAAAATGGAGGAGACCCTCGAAACGTACGCCACTCCTCTTCCCCTGCTTTCTTTAATTTGCTACTATACGTGAAGTCATTTCCTTTAAAATACGAAGAGAGTAGGCATCAATTAAAGCCAAAGAGCACCGGCTTCCTTGAGAAGAGGGACAAGAGTACCGTTAATATGAGAAGCCATGACTCTATCCATGGCACCCACAAGCTTACCACCGATGAAAACAACAGGAACAGCAGAGGAGCTACCGAGAAGCCTCATGAGAGCCTTCTCCATTTCTTTACCTCTCGGGTCTTCATCCAGCTCGTACACTGTTGGGTTCACTCCCATGCCACAAAAGAGCCTCTTTATAGCATGGCACATGCAGCATGAGCTTATGCTAAAGATCACCACTGCATTCTCTGAGGCAAGCCTTCCTATGCGTTCCAATGGGTCACCAAGGTTGGTTCTTGCTGGCATGTAAGACCCCCATGACTCGGTTTGATACATTTTGAAAGCAAGAAAGTGAATCAAGAAACAACAAGAACTGCTGCTTTGGAGTATTGGATGTGTTAAGCACTGAGAGCTTTGGTGAGATGTGAAGGAAGGGTTTTGGTGCTATTTATAGAGGAGACAGTGGAGGGTTGAAGCTAACGAGTACTGCAGCGGAATTAGTGTGTAAGGACCAAAGCAGAATTAATGCTTTATTTTCTGAAGGGAAGAGGTTTTTTTTTTTTTTTTTGTAATGATAAAGTTGGTCTGTCATGTAGTCGTCAGCGACTCGACGCATGCTAAAGAGAGAGATTGTCTAGAGCAATGTAGCTTCAGGGGGTGTCTTCGGTAATAAGGTCGCTTCAGCATGATTTTTTAAACAGTTAATATATTAATTTAAAAGAAAAAACATTTTGAAAAAAATCTTTACTATTATCTATAATCTGTGTCGCCTTACTCTTCAATGACCACTTAAATTAGGGAAAAAATAAATTAAATTAAATTAATTTGAATATAATAGAAATAAGTGGAATTGCATCTTGTCAAATTAATTAATTTTTTTCAATCATATCCTACATCTCAAAATTAAAGGACTCACAAAAAGAAAAATCTTGAAATTAAACCAAGAGAGGGGGAAAATATATATTGCTAAATTAACCTAATTTAAAAACCATTTCAAATGACCATTAATATATTACTTATACTTAAAATTAAAGAACTTGGTAAGATATACTGCCTTTTTTTACAATTAAAACTAAAATTCCAGATACATAATTTATTTATTTAATCTCAAGTAACATAAAAAGAATCATATATATAGAACAAATCACCAACAATTCCAAAGAATCATTGCCTTTTATATTATAGCCAGCAAAGACATCTCAACAGTGAAAATGAGGATAAGCAAGGCTTATTTTATTGTTGAGAAAACAGAAGGTCAATGTGTGGAGTAAAGAAGCGAATGGCCATGGGAAACATAACATGCATGCAGTGAAACAGATCTTCATCAGATAATGGTGTGTATGGGCGATCATATCCTAAGCATTTAATTTCCGAAGCATCATCTTTGCATTGGGTTAAAAAAAAAAGAAAAAAGAAAAGTCATGTAAAGGGGAGAGACACAAGGAACAGGCTTTATCAGAGGGGAGTTGTGGGTTAATAGACGGCTGTCTCCGTCCTTGTTGTCGGCTTTTGGCCTTGCTTCTCCTGCATCTCTTACATGATCAAAATAATCAAATAGCAAAGAGCTAGAGAGAGAGCAAGGCAGGAACGTGGCTATCGCAAACCTTTGTTCCTTTTCCTGACGTGACCTTCATGCGTCTTTTATGCCCTTCTCTTTGGACCCTATCTACTACAGGTTATCTCTCCATTGTTCTTCAACCCTCGATTCTGAGTTTAGCAGTAATTCTTCTTCTTCTTCTTTTTAAAAAAAGTGTTTTAATCCGATAATTATATCACATTTTGACACGTTGAGTGGACCGGATCCATTCTAGATCGATTCCTCTTTACAGTGGATATGAACCATGTCTAATAACAATGTTTTTTCTCTCTAGATTTTATTTTATGATTTTTGTTATGAATAAAGCTTCGTTTTTTATTCCATTTGCACACTTGTTTATAAGTGAGGATTATCAAGTGGAGTGACATGGATCAGCTCGAATTTTGAAGGGGGTCGGTCACATATTCTTTTTACTTGTGGGTTTCGAGCAAATAATAATGGATGGATGGATGAATATTCTGATGGCCTTCGATTCTATATGGGGATTGTTTTATTTTGGATTTGGACGGTTTCTTTTTCCTTCGATAGGAAAGATCTTTAAAGGCAAAAGAAAAGGGAATATTTCTTCAAAATCATGGGCAGATACTTTAATCAGTTTTATCCCATTAGTATCGAGAAATAAGATAGCTTACACCATGGGAGAATTTGACTTGTCTTCGTCCATTTGAAGTAAGCCAGGTATCAATCAGGTTATGGCCATTTATCATCATTTTCATTTCTTTTGTTTTCATAGAATTCGTGTGTATCTACAGATTGACTTTGGGTCTATCTATTTCTGCATGAGCCAACTTGTTCTAGCTCAGAACTATGGGCTATAACGAACATCAAAAAAATTCTCTTTAAGACTAGTTTCAATGGGTTCAGATTAAGCTGATTTTCAAGCAAATTAACAAAATTCTAAGTCGAGGGGGAGTTTGATTGTAGCGAATCTCAACGTCCATCCTTTCACGATTCACTAGAATTGAAATAGCTTAAATTTATTTTTTAAATAATCAATTTCATCCTCAAGCTATTTTCAGTATAATTGAGTCATTTTGATTTCATATTAGCACCTATTTCCATGTTTTTTTTTAAGAGGAAGGATTGAAAAGAAAGATAAATAATTAAAATGAAAAAAACAGGTAAAACAGGTGATGAACATAAGATTTATTTGAAATATTCATTTTATTCCCTATTTTTTTTAGTTATTAGGTAACTATTCCCTTTAATTTTTAAAAACTCAATTTTAATATCAAATTTTATTTTCTCTTTTTTTTATACTTTTTTTATGGAGAAAAAGGAGGGGCTCAATGGATTTCGGAGGAGAGAAAGAAATTCATCATTAATGATGATTCCAACCACGTAAAAAAAAAAGATTTTAATGTTAATGAGTTTTGCTTCATGAAGGGAGTTTGACCTAGGTATTTTCTTCTCCTTGCACAAGGAGATAGATTTGACAGCATGAATCATCTTGGCTTTGATTTAATTTTGGTTTTTTAAGTTGTTTTTTGATTTTTTATGGTCATAGACAAGTTTATCAAAGTGTTTAGAGTGTTTTATGGTTTTTTTTGGATAACAAACAGGTTGAGAAATATAAAAAAACAAACCCACGATATTAATGAAATCTACAGAAAGCTTACAACATGTCGTTTTCTGTTGTAGACGGTACTTCATTTGTTGTCTTTAAAAAAAAAAAAGAAATGAGTAAGACAACAAGAAACTTTGTTAAAAAAATCAGACAGGTCTAAACATGCAATCTAAGCTATTTTTTTTAGTGCCCAAGCCTACATGGTTGGACTCTCTCTCTTTCTCTTCTTATTTTTTGTCCGGTTTAAAAAATAGATAAAACAAATCATTGAACCCAATTTGTGTCCATTATTTGGGTATCATATTTAACAGGTCAATCCACAAACATTTGTTTTTTTTTTTTTTATTTCATGCCTTTTATGTCCCACGTTAAAAAAAATACACAATTTCATCCTTTATTATTAATGATTTTTTTTTTATGTAACTCGATCCTAAAAGAAAGTAATTTCACTACTTTTTTTGTTAGTGATCTATTTTTGTTATCTCATCCCCATGTGTCTATCATAATTTTTTTATTTGTAAAAAAAAATATGTTGTTTTATACAAAAAATCTCATATGCTTTATTGCCATATAATTAAATAAAAAATAATATTTATTTAAAACATTTATAGGACCTAATGATATACATAATTTTCATTGTGAGTATGCTTGATTTACACAACTTCATTTTTTTTAATTAATTATTTTTTTATAATTTTATTTTTTAATATTGAGTTAATTAATAATTACACTTTTTATTTTTTTTAGATTAACTCTGGGAGTTTTATATCTCGTTTTAAGTGGATTACATGTATTAGATGTTTTTTCCTTTTTTGTATTGGATTGAATTGTTATTATTCAATCTATGAAATGCTATCATATTTGGTACATGTATAATTCAAAACCAGCATTAAATTATTATGACTTTGAATTTTCGTTCTAAAATTTTTCAAAGGGAATTTTTAACAAGAAATGCTTGGTTCACATGGATCACATCTATACGCATGCCACCTCTTACACACTAAGACAAGTACTAGGCAGCGGCATGTCCAATGTAGCACAGTAGTATGTGCCTTTTTACTTACTGATCAGTTTGAACATTAATGCAACCAAAGCAAAAGTGAAATAGACTATAAATTTTGAGCTTAAAAAGGAGGGATAAGTCCGTACGGATGCCCCTTTTAACAGAAAAATGAAAGCAACTCCTTTTAGTATTGGGGGCCACGTAGCTAGCCTTTTGCAGATGGGAAGGGATGAAAAGGAGAAGGGGGGGCACAGGCAAGGTGAAGGGGCATGTTTTGAGTGTGAAAGATGGGTGAAGAAAAAGAAAACGATATTATTCGATTATGCCTGTAGGAGTGGCTCCTTTTCTGCTCTGTTGCTCATTAGCAAACATAATTAGCACTAATTTTCGCATACGAATGAGCAGGAATTGTTTTTTTTCATAAAAAATCAAGAGGGAATTTTTCTAATTCCTTCAATCAATACATGGGCTCGCAGGTGGACACTGCCTGGACTGGAATGCACTGGGTCGGACATGGCATAGCATGCAGTGGTGCTACTGGTAGAGCTGCTTTTGTGCCTCAAACGGCTTAAAATGTCATAAGAATCCATAAATGTGGCTTTGGTACTCTCAAAACTGTGTCATCTCTAGGCTTAGCCTTTTATGTTCATGATCTAGTCAAAGGTAACAGCCGTTGGATTATGATCAGAATCCGAATCAAACGGCCAGGGTACACACACATATACATGTCGAGTACTTTTCTTCGGTCAAGGATAGAAAGAGGATGAGCAAGAGGTTGTACTAGAATTTGGCATGAAGGGCAGGCGAGGCAAGAATAGCATGCAGAGGTAGCATCCTGATAGGATATATATATATAAATATCCGAGCGTGATCAAACCTAACAGCTTTTTTTACGAGTGTAACGCTTTCATCTTTTTAATCTCTGTCTTTGCCTTTTCCTTTTAGGGCGAAACAAACTGCGAGGAAAATAGCAGATGGGAGTCAAATTGAGTTGGTCTCAATGAGGTATGCCTGATCGGTACATCACAGAAAGGAGAGGACCGCTTCTGAATCCTGATGCATGGCAGTTACCATGCATGGCTCTTGTGGCTTGTATTTCTACTGATGGACCGCATACCCGATGATCTTAATTGGTTTTGGCATGCACAAATTAAAAGCAATCAATGAAAAGAAGAACATATTCTCACCAATATATAATTCATACATATATACATGTATGAATAGCATTTTCTTGGTGATTTTTTAAAGGAATATTAACGTTCTTCAATAAATAAATTTTGCAATGAACCCAAACGATGAACATCTCCAATTTGATGAATGGTATGGGATATTCTGAAAGAAAAGGAAAAGAAACTCTTATAACATAAACAATTTTTAACATGAGCTGAAGCACCAATCGAGGCAATACTCGAACTCCATTTTTTTATATATATATTTTCTCACAGATTAGTTAATGGCACATGATTAAGAATAATAAAAAACTAAAGTAAATGTGGGGGGATGGCATATGCTGCAAGAACATACAAGGTGTGATAATAGTGTAGGGGAAGTTAAAGGCAGAATAGGAACATGTCGCCGCAAAAAGCCGGAGGCACTGTTCCTGGTGTGCTCACGATAACCGTTAAAATGATAGGCTAATGCATTGCATGTCGGCCAACTTCTTTAATCTCTTTATTGATTTCTTATTTAATCTCATAGTTAATCCATCACTTGTTTTATTTTATTAGTACAATGCTGGATTCTTTGGTTTAAAAATAATCTTTATATATTCAGACCAAAGTTTACCTTGTCGAACGACACACTAATTGTGTTATATTTATATTTATTCTTCCTAATGGTTAATTAGGTCAATATATTGTTAATAAGGAGAGACCATGTCTCCATGCAGCCAGGTTCTTGTAATTATTATTATTGTCTGCATTTGCTTTCATTTGGTGCCTAGCTAGCTTGTAATCGATGCAACAAAACACATCTAAACCTACATTGCATGCTACGATTAAGCTTGCATGTCAACATGATATATAGTTTTCTTAATGATATTATTAAGCTAGCTAGCTTAATTTTTTCTTATGAGTTAATTAGTAGATTTATTAGGAAATATTTCCTTAATTATCATAAAATTCATAAAACGTGTCATGTATTAATTTGTCATGCAAATCCTGAACCGTAATCAAACCTTGAACATGAAAAATCAACTGATCCATTATGGTATTGAAATATAGAACATGCTTTGAGTCCGTCTTAATCTTGTAGCCCAAGATATGGAGCGTTATGAATGCCAGTGAATAATTGCTGGCGATTAATTCCACATTATCCATAGAATATAATCAAGTTTACCTCTGCAGACATGCTAATTATTAATTTATTTCAGTAATCAAATAATTAAGTTGGTCTTTGGAAGGTGATCTAGCAAGTGATGCGGGTTTGGATAGCCCTTTTTGACCAGTTTTCCACGGTAGCTGGCACTGGCGTGCTCCTGGCCACTCACAATGTTTTTATGCACAAACTATGATTTTCTCCGAGCAAAGCCTGACGCAAACACATCTTTTTAAAGGGAAGACCGAAACCTTCTTTATATCATAACCTTCTTTTTGATGAGCAAATAAAGCAAACGACATGACGGCTTTTCACAGCCTTTTGTCTCTCACATTTGCTTCAAACACAGCTAGCTTACGTTAGCCCAACGTTGACTGCTTTCCTTCATTTCCTCTTTTTCTTTTTTTTTTCTTTTTTTTATGACCTTTTTACCACACTTCCCATTAGCCTCCTCCTCTACCTCTTTGTCGTTTTCACTTTGAACAGAATAAACTTGTTAAGTTTCAAGTAGAGTAAGTTCCAATCCAGCTTGTAATCTTTGAGTGGTCTACGTGGTTATCAATGCATGCCATGTTCTTGTTGTATTTTTTAGGAATTTGAACTTGCATGGTCTCATTTATTTTTACTTTTTTTAAAAAAAAAATGTGTGTGTGTGAATTCAAAGTCCGTATTGTATCGGTATTGGGATCTGACGGTGCTTTTGTCTCACCTTGTGTTTCGACATTGTCATGAGGGAAATGCCTGTTCCTCTTGTTTAATATATTTCTTCTGCCATACTTGAAAGACATAATCAGAATCAACCCTAATTTATGTGCATTGATCCAATGTTATACAACTTATACTAGAGTAAAAATTGTTCATGCTCGCTCTTATGGTATGTGTTAATTACTCATTAGTTTTGTTCAGTTGAAAGCCATTGGAATGACACTAGAAAACATTAAAAAGTGTTTTCCATTGAGATGCTTCTTAGTTGATTTTCATGTTTGGAGACTAAATTAATCTGTATAATATGATTAAAATCAAATAATTTATCTTAAGAATAATAAAAAATCATGACAGTTTTATATCCAGTTTGAAATGAGATTTGAATCCTAATAATCCTGTTTTAGGGTCATTTTTTATGGATGGAAACTGGATTAATCTATCTAGTGTGCTTAAAAATCAAATATCATCTGATATGGTAAAAGCACAGAGTTCATAGAATTTTATTTTATACATACAATTTGATATGAGATTTGAATACTAATGATCAAGCTAAAAAGAGAGCATATGTATACATAACCACGCCATTTTCCTCTAGTTATCGTGCCTTCCTTTATGTGACATGGATTTTGGAGTGGTTTCCAGGTAAAAGTGGGTTGCACGACTGCATGATAAGTGCCATTACCCTTTCTCTGTAGTTTTGAAATGACAAGAGAACATTATGTTTCTTGGCAAGGCCTGTGTCGTTGTGACGTCTTTGGTTTTTTCTTTTTGTTTATAGGATCATCTTTCTTTCTATATAATAGTTCAATAGTTAAATGGATCGATTTCTTATTGACCAAAAAAAACCTGACAATGAGACTCTATTTATTTTTATTTTTTGTGTTTTGTGTTTTACCCCAAATATAAATTTAAAAGTATTTAAATAATCTATTAATACGCATTGTAGTTTTACTCTAAACTTTTTTTTTTCAAATCTTAATTAAAAAAATATATATTATAGTTTTTAACCTACTATTTCAAATTATAATCGTTAAACATAGAATAAGATTTAAGCAACAAAATATTTACTAGTCAGAAGAGGTATTTTCTAAGTGTAATGATTTATTTTGCCCAAACGTTGTGTTAAAAAAACAAAATAAAATGGTCATTTACTGCTTTGTAAAGAATAAATTTTCTTCAACTCCTTGTTAGGGAGTTCTAGTTAGTGTAACCTATTCTTTTGAATTTGTAAACATTGTGATTTGAGAGATCTATGGCCATCAAACTTAAAATAGAACAGTACAGGGAATTTACCCTAAATTTATCATAATTCGTTTCTTCTATTTTAACCAATTGTTTTTCCTAGCTTCCAGGTATTTTATGTTAATTAAAACAAATGCATAGAGAATAAAAAAGGTAGACAAACATGTCTCTTGCTAGACAAAGATGTCTCTTGACATGAATTTTAACTTGTTTCCCTAAATTACTCTTTTGTCTCCAACTAGTTCACAGTTTAGGCCTTCTTCCCCATCTTTGTTACAATCCCAAAACCATGGGAACTCACACTTTTTAAGTCTTTCCTATGTTCTCACTACAAGCTAGCTAAGAGAGTGGGGTGGGAACCTCCATGGTCAAAGAAATATGCTGGCCTTGAACAAGAATCAGGCAATGCTGTGAAAGCATCAATTATTAATCAACACACACACACACACACACACATATATATATATATATGTTGTATTTCATTGTAACAATATATAGTGAAATGTAAAAACTATTTTCACATTCTTAAAAAAAATTATGATTTTTTTTAATCACAATTTTTTTTTCAATTCCATCCTCAAAAAAAGTAAAATGTCAAAACCTTTTCACTTTGATCCTTAAAACTTTTAAGGACTTTTTTTAAAAATTCTTTCAATTTCATCCTTTAATAATAGATTTACTAGGTATTAGACTTTATAATTTGTTTCAATTTATTTTCTGGAGTTGTCCTGATCTCTAACCTAGGTTATGAATTTTATGAGTTATCCATGTTAACTCATGTAATTATTTTGTTCTTTTTTAATTAATATTTTTCTCAACTCCATCCTTCAATATTAGGTTGATTAGAAATTGAGCTTTAATTTTTTTTTCTTAATTTGTTTATGAGGTTATCGTGATCTTAAGATTTAGATCGCAAGTTTTGCGAGTTGACCAGGTTGACTCGAGCTTTTTTTGTCATTTTTAATTGAATATTTTTTTCATTGTTATCCTTCATTATTGGGCTGGTTGAAAATTATAATTTACAGAGTTATCCCAATCACTTGACCCAAGTTTGACAGATTAACTTGAGTTGACTCAAATTATTATTTTTATCTTTTTTTATTTGATTTTTTTTTCCAATCTAATTTGATTGGAAATTGAGTTTCATATAAAATTTTATGTGCTTTCTATTAGGTTATCACGGTCTTATAAATTAAATCACGAGTTAGGCTGGTTGACTCAGGTGTTTTATCCCTTTTTAGTTGATTTTTTTTCATTTTTATTCTTTAATATTGGTTTAATTGGGAATTAGATTTTATAATTTATTTCGGTTTACATTCTATGAGGTTACTTGAATTTCATGACTCAGGTCACGTATTTAGTCTGTGATTCGAGTGATTTTTGTGTATTTTTAATGATTTTTTTATTTTAGTCCTTCAATATTGGATTGATTAAGTATTAAGCTTTATAATTTGTTTTGTTTGCTTTCTATGAGTTATTTCAGTTTCACGATCTAGATTTGATAGGTTAACTTGGGTTTGCTTGACTTGTTTTTTAGTTGATTTTTTTTTTAATTTCATCATTCAACATTAAGTTGATTGAGAATTAGGTTTAATATTTTTTTTATTTGCTTTCTACAGGTTTATCAAGGTCTGACGATCCGAGTAATGGATTTGACATATTTAACCTAAGTTGATTTGAGTCGATTTAATATGTTGTTGTTTTAATATTTTTTTTTAAAATATCATCTTGATTTTTTCTTTAGTCAAAACTACATTTTTATTGGTCTTTTGGGTTGTCATTAGACCCTATTAATCGATCAGGTTAATTTTCATGTAATTTATTATTTTATTTTCTAAAAAACACATAACAACACTTGTATATTTTTTATATATCCAAAAAAATTCAATCTGGCCCATAGTATAACATAAGCAATAATCTAGTTTTTAGTATAAGAGCATCTCCGAGGAAAGAGCTAAATAAAAAGTCAAAAGAAAAGGGGAAAAAACATTGGCTTTCATCTCTTATTTTTACAATTCGAAGAGAAGAGATAAATTGAACAGTCGAAATAATATTTCTATGTTAGAGAGTCATTCCTACATATTGATCAAAAGTGCTAAAAATTTATTTAATATATTTTTATGTAAAAGAAGAGTTTTGATTGAAATTGTATTAGTTAGTTATAACTAATAAATAATTTTATTAATATCAAATATATTAAAATATAATTGGATTTTCTAAATCACTTTTCCTATTGAAGTTCATATAAGAAAAAAAATACATGTAAATTATTTTAAAAACTATTTTATCAATTCAGCTCTTCAAAATGACATTTTCCCTTGAAGATGTTCTAAGATAACATTTGGTTATTGTTCCAAGACAAAAGAGACAAAGATATAAAAGACATGATAGAAAATGAGATAAAAATAAAATCGTGTTTGGTAGTGATGTACAACATAAAATGAATGTCTTTGTATCTTGTTAAGTTATGATGGACAAGACATAATAAAATACTAGTATATTGGCCTGCACTCTGCCGCGGATCAATATCAATTTTATTTAAAATATTAAAAAAAATTAAAAATATAAAGAATTTTTTAATAGTATTATCGAACCTAATCAAATGGGTTAATTTTGAAACCTCTTGTCTCAACTTTTTGCCTAACTCAAGCTTTTAATTAAATCATATGATAGCTAGCTCAATTTAAATCGATCAATTTCATAGGTCTAAATACAACCTTGATGATTAATAAAAACATAATTTAGCTTTTAAAAAAACTTCAAGATGATATATTTTTTAAGAAAAATATTTAGATGATAATAGATTGACCTTGCCCACCTGCAACCTAGGTCATATTCTTTATTAAATTTAATAATATTTTTTTATTTAATTATATGATAAAAATAAATGCTCACGAAATTAAACATCAATCTAAATATAAATTCTTATTTGAGACAATTATCCCTAGAAAGCCAACAAAAATCAATAATGTAGTCAATTTCCTAACCAATTTAATATTAAATGATGAAATTGAAAAGAAACAAATTAAAAACAATTAAAAGATAAAAAAAAACATATCATATTGATGGGTGAACTTGTTAAACCTATGAATCGGGTAAGTCAGACAAGTACACTAAACTTATGAACTGGGTTATGGACTATAGTGGGATTATAATTTATTTTTTAAATCTATTTTTTATTTAACTAAGTGATAACAAAAATAAATGATTGTGAAATCAAACACCAACCTAATATCAAGATATTTTTTTAGATTATAATAACCTCATAAAAGACAAAACGAAACCAATTATGAAATTGAATTCCTAATTAACTCAGTATCTAAAGATGAAAAAAACTAATTTAAAAAAGTTAAACTTGTCAGACTAGCGAACCAAGTTAAACCTATTAGACTTGTTAATAGATCTATGAACTTCATAAATTTTATTAACATAACTTCTTTTTTGAAATTTTTTTTAATTATATGAGAAAAAAATAGATGATAAACAAGTTAAGTTCAATTAAAAAAAGACTCTCTACTAAACTCATAAACTAGGGCAACTTAAGATGTCTTGGCAAACCATGCTAACCTAAGAAAGGTATAATAAAAAGAAATAAGTTATGAATTCAAATTCTCAACCATCTTAATTAGGGGTGGTTATTTTTAGTTTGGTTTGGTTGTCATCTAAAAAAATAACCAAATTAATTTTTTTATAAAGAAAATCAAAATCAAAATCGGTTCATACTGACCAGTTTTAGTTCCATTCGATTAATGAAAGGGAAAAACTAGAAAAAACTAGTTGATTGAGTTTGCATCTCATGCTACCATGAAACCATCCAATAAGTGTTCCTCTGTGATGGACATTTGATTATATCTAAAATCTCAACGTTCATTTCCCTTCAAACTAGCTCTCTTTTAGGAAGCAAGAGGAAATGCATGAAGAATACTGGCTAAGATCCAGAGATGATTATTCTGATAGAGAGATGAACAAAAAGAAACTTTTAGGATGCTAAGATCCGGTAATCTCAGTGAGGCGCTAGGTAAAAGGCAGCTAGGGCGTGAGTTTAGTTTCTTAGCATAAACAAAAAAGGTTAAGGGAGCTAGGAATTAGTCGGTTGGGAGGGGTGCGGTTGGGTTGGGTTTGCTAGGATTAGAAGAAGAAACTAAAAGGTAAATGAGTTTGGAAAGATATTTGTAGTACCACCATTTTTTTATTTTTATTTGAACCGGTTTGGTCCAGTTTATTCGATTTCAACCTTTTAAAACCAAAACCAGATCGAACAATATTTTTTTTAATTTTTCTAATTAATTTTTTTATGATTTGATTTTTTCAGTTATTTTTTTCAATGATCTCATTTTAGTCAATTTTTCATTTTTTTTGCTCACCCATAATCCTAATATTAAAAGATGAAATAAAAAAACAAATCATGACAAAAATTTAAAAACATAAAGAAAAATAAAAGGAAGTAAAATATTATGGGTTACTATTGTCATTCACAAATGGAATGTGTATAGATAAACAATGGTTTCCTCACAACCTTTAATTTTTTTTTATTTTATAAAGTTTAATAACATGACTTTTCTCTAAACTTATTTTTTTAATTATATGATAAAAAAATAAACTGTTAAATTTAATTAAAAAAAAAAAAGACAACCCACTAAACTTGTAAATTGGGGCAACCTGGGTTACCCTGGCAAACCCATAAACCATGTTAATCTCATATAAAGGAAAAATAAAAAGAAGAATATTACAAAGTTAAATTCTTAACCATCTTAATTTAAAAAAAAATAAATTAACAAAAACATATTTGAAAAAAAATCATAATAAAAATAAAAAAATAAAGAAAAAAACAAAACACTATGGATTGCTATTGGAATCCATATTGTGATAGCTGTCAGGTGAATTGTGATTTCCCTCACGTCCTTTAA
>NW_011502210.1:0-5979 GCF_000495115.2 Populus euphratica
TTGAGTTTATATTATACTTATTCTTACACCATTAATGTACTTTTTTTACCTTGACAAAATTAACCTAGCTAAACATTATGAAGAAGAAAAATATAAATAAACAATATAAAAACATAAACGTGATATAAATTAATTAAGTATATTAAAAGAAATGAAAAAGCATAAACAAAAAGATTAATATAACATAAAATAAAACTTGAACATTAAAAAATATAAAGAGAGAGTGATATTGATTTGAACATCAAGATATCTAAATGTATGGCAAATACCTTATTTTATATGTTAAAATCCAGAATTATTGATTTAATGAGTAATTATTGAGTAGGTCGTCATCTCTTGATTTAATGACAATCATTATTTTCTTGTCTGAACAAAACATTATTGCTAACGTCAAAATTTGAACAGATAGTGTCATGGAAGTTCTAGGCATTTGTCTCAGCTTTCCAACAAAATAAGAATGAGCTTATTTGGACTTCTAGAACTCGAGATATGAGTTGAACACTGAATAGTATCTGGGCTATAGGACAAATTTCAACTTTTCTTTTGTTGTTACAATTTGAACTTGAAAAAGGCAGTTTTGAATCATGGACTTATAAAAGTTTTAAGCCCATGTTTTAGCTTTTCATCCTTATAAACCATACTTAAATCCATGTTCTATAACTCCAGTTATGATCCAATAACTAAATGATGTTCTAGTTTGAATTGAATTAACATCTCTTCTTTAAGTTTGACCCTTTCTTTGTCTTCTTAATTTTAATAATTAAACACATTAATCAATTGTTTAAATTGTAAGATATGTCTGTATTCAAAATGAACATTTACCATAAATTAAAGATATCTTATGTTAGCTAACTTGTTATTATAAAGCATGCTCAAGTTAGGGAATTTAATGATACTTTAAGTGCAATATGATAATGTAAAACTCTAATGAAAATATACCTGTAAATACTAATTAGTATGACAAACATGCATGACCGATGTTACTGTGAACTTAGCAGACCACCTAAGTTCATTACATATGGACTTAATAGTTCGCCAAGTCCAAGCGTTTTGGATTTGGTGAAAATGCTAGACCTATGTTATGTGTACTTGGTTGCCCGTCAATTCCATGCATTTTGGACCTAGCTCATCGCCAAGTCTAAACATCTTAGATTTGACAAACATGCTATACCCACATTACTCTAGACTTGGTTGACTGCCAAGTTCACGTACTTTGGACTTGACAAATGCCTTAGGTCTAGCAAACATACCAGACCTATGTTACTTGGGTCTAGCAAATATGTCATATCCAATAAACCAATCCAGGTTACTTGGATCTAGCAAACATGTTAGATCTATATTAATATCCGACACATATCTATATTAATAGCCGACACATTGTGTATGCATCTTGAAATCCAACCACCACGGTGCTTGGAAAAATAGGGTCCTTTGTTTTTGTCACATAAAAATCCATTTTCAACTCATTTTTTACCCAAAATACCTAGAAAACACTCTAGAGACCTTGATAAATCAATTTATGGCTACCAAAAACCCAATAAGACCACCTTAAAACCTAAAATCCACCCAAAACAAAAAAATTTCTCGAGATCATATATGTTTTTTAGGTGTACTTGGCTGTTATGCCAAGTTCACACACTTTAAACTTATTTGTGCATCAAGTCCAAGTGTCTTAGGTCTAGAAAACATCCTAAATCTATGTCATATAGATTTGACTTATGGTTAAGTTCACACATTTTGGACTTGGCCTGTGTCAAGTTCACGCATTGAGTTTGACAAACATGTAAGACTTATATTACTTAGGTTTGGAAAACATGTCTTACCCATATTATTTGTGCATGACAAACGCGTCTAACCCACATTTACTAGGATCTGGCAAATATGTCAACTTATAATACTATGGATGTGGCTGACCGCCAAGTTTAGACATCTTGGACTTGTCAAACATGTTAGACCCACGTTATACTAGACTTGGCTAACCGCCAAGTCCATGTATTTTGGATATAGCAAATATATTTAACACACGTTTACTTAGGTATAACAAACATGTTAGATCTATGTTATCAAACGATGCGTCACCTACGCAATCTAGAATCTGGCCACTATAGTGGCCGAAAAAACAAGGTCCTTCATTTTTTCATTTGAAAACTTGTTTCCAACCCATTTTTGACCCAAAACACCCTAGAGACCTTATTAAACCAATCCATGCCCACTAAAAACCCAATAAACCACCCTAAAACCCAAAATCCACTTGAAACAAAAAAATTTCCCGAGCTCATATATGTTTTTTTAGGTAATAAGAAGCCTAAATGTAACCTCCCTTATCATATGGAACCTTTTGATGTAAAAAGCAATTATTTTGGTGGTCATAATCTTCCTCAATTGCAACTTTCTCTCTCTAAGTCAGAATCCACCAACTCCCTTTCTCTTCTAAAAAAGACTAATAAAAAAGGAAAAATAAAGTTAGGTATCAAAATATATTTTCTTTAAATTTTAAAAACCTAGGTCACCTGGATAAACAAAGATACTTTTTTAAAACAAACAACTTCAAAGGATGTAATCATAAAAGAAAACGATATCAACCCGTGTAAACTTTTCAAATATATGACTATAGGAACTAATTAAACTGGAAGCATCATATATAGAAAGCAACTATTTAAAACTTGGCTTGACACAGTAGTTTGATCCACGATCAGGTTGAACTTTAAAAGAAATTGGGGGAGAATTAACCAAGTGTAAGATTATCAAAAACCCATGTTGATCAATGTTTTGGTTAGCCCGAGAAAAATCTAGTCAAAACTTGTTGACTATTTTCCTTTTTAAAAAAAAAACTGGTATCGTTTTGATTTTTTCTTATAAAACAAAAAGGTTTGGTTAACTTAGGTTAACTTCAATTAACTTGTTGGACCCGTGATCCAATTATTATCCCAGATTGACTCCTGGGCAAGTTTATAAACAATGGAAAAAAACCTAAAAGGCCAAATCCCAGTAATTGAAATGTCAAATGATGAAATAAAAAAAATAAAAGATAAAAAAAATAGCAACTAAGAGAATAAGGACCTTATTTGCAAAAATAAAAATTGAGGGGAGAAACAACAATATGGAATTAAAGGCCAAAATTGAAAAAAAAAATTAACAAATAAACGCAAAACCAAAAAAAGAACGCTAATTTCTAATGAACTCAATAATGATGGATGGGATTTTTTAAAAATAATGAAAACTATATGAAGGTAACCTAATCCAATCTTTAGAATTTTGTAATATAGATCATAAGACTGCATCGCAACATAAAAGTCGAACCTAAAAAAATAATATTGTAAAACTCATAACCAACCAAAATAATTAGAGATAAACCAAAAAAATTGTAAAAAAAGTAATTTAAAAAATATAGATTTAAAAAGAACAATTTAAAAAATGTAGATTTAAAAAGAAAAAGAACTAAATTTGATACAGAAATACAATAAAAGTAAATAATAAAGGATGGAATTAAAAAACAATTTCAATATAGATAAGAATAAGAACCAAATCTGATACAAATATCAATGGTAAAGGGATGAAATTGAAAACAAATAATAACTCAACAAACAAATAAAGGCAAAATACATTATAATAAAAAGAATGAGGACCAAAGTTAACATAACAAATAAATATCCAGATCTTCTTTTTTTTTTTTAATGGGCAACATGATTTTCTAAGAGGAAAGAAGAGGGAAATGAAAGGAGGGAAAAACATTAGTTAGAGCTTCTATATAGGTCACCTTAGCACACACATCTTGCCATTATGCCTGGGGTGGAAAGTCGCATCAAATGCCACCCTAACAGGTGGCGTTCAGTTTTGTTTTAGGGCAGAACATGCCACTCAAAAGGCCGGGTAATACCCACTCAAATATGAATAATAATTTATATACATACAAATACCAAATTACCCTTGACCCCACCTAATATTTATAATAAAACCATATGTAAATGATATAACCAGACGATTGATGTCTTCTCCCAATTGTAGAAGTGTCGAAGTAGTAAATAATTCGGCAAGATCGGGGTCGAAATATAAAGAGGTTAACTGTATAAATTATAAATAATAATAATAATAATAATAATGGTGGTGGCGGTGGTGGTGGTGGTTTAAAAATGACTTTGAGATGTAAGATTAATATGAAGATTAGATAATAATAAAAACAATTGTCAATAATAGAGGATCCACTAATTATATTACTCTTTTTAGTACTCAACTGGAAACCACACACAAAGAAGCTTCCAATTAAATTATGAATTATTAACATGATTACATTAGTTATTTTATTCGAATAATGCTAATACTTGTAAATGTTGTTAGATATTTATTATTATAACTTATGCTAACAACAAATCAATTTTCTTTCATAGCATATGTGTCGATTATACCATATGGTTTGACTATGAAAGTGCCAAGTATTTATTGTGCAATAACATGAACTTAATCTAAAAACCAAGATGCCTAAATGCATAACAAATGTCTCTTTTATAAGTCAAAATTTGAAACTATTGATTTGTCGACTAATTGTTGAGTGGGTGGCCACATCTTGATTTGATGATAATCCTTATCTTCTTTTTTGAATAAAATATCATTGCTAACATCATGATTTGAACATATTATCTTCATGAAAGTTCTAGGAAATTGTCTTAGATTTCCAACGAAAATAATTCGGTAGATTTGGATTTCTAGAACTCGAGATATGAGCTGAATATTAAATAGTGTCTAGGTTATAGGATAAATTCTGACTGCTTAGTTATTGCTATAATTTGAACTTGAAAAGGCCTCTTTGAATCTTGAACTTTTCATAAAAGTTTTAGACCTATGTCTTAACTTTCCATCCATATAAAGCATACCTAAATCTAAGTTTTACGGTTCTAGTTATGATCTAATAACCGAATGGTGTTCTAATTTGGACTAAACCACCATTTTTTTTTTAATCTTAGCCTTTTTTCTTTGTCTTGTCAATTTCAGTAGTTAAACTCATCAATCAATCCCTTGATTTATGTGATAGATCTGTATTTAAGATGAACATTTACCATAAATTAAAGGTATCTTATATTATTAGATATGTTATTATAAAACATGCTCTAACTAAAGAGTTATTGATACTTCAAATGCAAAAATGATGATATAAAACCTTGATAAAAAAACACTTTTAAGTACTAATCACACCCCCTAATTAGCTTATTACTAGTCTTTAGTAATTAAAGGGTTACAATAAAAAAATAATTTGCAAGTTCCATAAAGTAAGGCATTCATCATTCAACTTTTATTAATCTATTTAAATAAACAAACTCTCATAAAATTTATATATCTGCTCAGTATCTCCTTACCAAAATATTAATAAACCTTTCTTTTTATGTGCTCAATGTATGAAAACATAAATGATGAAGCTTTTATTGGAAGAAAACAATATTTTATTCTAATGTTTAAGGTTAACTTTCTTGGATTGAGATTATTATCTTTTTTATTTTTTTATTTTTTGATATATATATATATATATATAGATAATATAATCATTTTTAACCCCTGTAACGAGCTTTCAGCTAATGACTCTCAAACCAGTTGGTGTTAGGGTATTAAGTATTAAGACACCCCTACGAGCTTAATAACTTGGGTTACAAATACTGATACATAGATAATGCAATGTGTGATTCCTTTAAGCTTTTCCCCTTAACCCATGTAATAAGCATTGGGTCAATAGCCAAGTCAGTTGACTTTAAGGTATTAAATATTAAAACATCCCTTCGAGCTTAATAACTTAGGTTTGAGAGGCTATGAAACCAAACTTATCTATGTTTTTGCTATCATCAATTATTTTATTTTATTTTATTTTATTTTTTATAAATTATATACTATCCCTTCCCCTTAGTTTTTACCTTTATAAATAATGTAATAATCCAATGTGCAACCCACAATTATATATTAAAGTGTGTGTGTGAAAATAAAGGTTTAAGAATACTT